>NC_080391.1:43596420-43711924 GCF_028751815.1 Salvia miltiorrhiza
TTCGCCTTATCCCGCAGTGAGAAGGGAAAAAGACGAAGACGGATAATGTCATCAGGGACACTATTCATCTTCACCGTGCTACACAGCTCCAGGAAATGCGCCAGGTGCGCATTAGGGTCTTCGATCGCTTGTCCACCATATTGGCTCTGTTGGACCATCGTGATCAAACCCGTTTTCAGCTCAAAGTTGTTTACGTTTACCCGTGGGGGCTCCTGATACACATATTGTGGTATGAACGCTTCATTGATGGCTGGTTGTTTCTGAGCCTCTCTCGTCTCCTGTTCATCAATCAGCTTCTTCAACTGCTCCTGCAGAGCTCGAATTTGGATTTGCTCAGGAGTAGCCATTGTATCTGTCTCAACTTGATTCTTCTGCTACTTAAGATCGCGCAAAGTCTTGTTGATTTCAAGGTCCAACTCAAAAAGAGGATTTCCGTGAGATCTAGTGCTCATACGCAACCTACAGAAACACACCTTTTAAAAGTTAGAAAAGAAAAAATAAAAACAAATAAAACATGTAGTACTATAGAGTCCTATCGAAAATATTAAAGCAATTTCTTAACAGTCCTTGGCAACGGCGCCAAAAAGTTGATCACTAATTTATTAGCAACAAAATACCGCAACTAACACGGTGCAATTGTAGCACAAACGTAGCAATCGAGTATCGTATCCACAGAGACTATAAAACGAAATTACTATATCTATTTCCTAAACAGACACTAACAATATGCAGGTAAAACAATTAAGAAGGTGAATTACGAACTAAGATTAAACAAATAAAAACTAAAAAGCATATAAACTATGATAATTAACTCAAATATAAGGAAACTCTGACCCTAGGGATGTACTTTTACTAATCAACTACATGCATTCAACCTATTGATTCAATTACCAATTTTAATCCAACCCTGATGAAAGATCACTATATTATTCACAAGCTTCTCTAACGAACACCTATGAAAGTAGATTAATTAACCCCTTTTCGCATTTAAGACTCCAAGGAATAAATTAACTCCAAATAGCACATAAAGAATAGCTTCCTATAGCTTCACCTATCGCATTCAAGACTCAAGGCTAACACTATATCATGCATTCCTAAATCGGCTAAACAATTATCACATTCAAGACTCAAACTGAACAACTAAACATGTAAATCATTGATCAGATAATTCACAAGAGAAAAAGCACCAGGAATCATGAATCACAAGTTGAAGGGCAAATTGATATCAATAAATCAAAAACACATAATTAATCAGCTATGTACAAACCCTAGGTTCAGAATAAAAGAACTAGCCAGACATGATAAAATCAAACATAAACATAATTAAATTCAACGCAATTGTAAAAACAAATTGTATAAAAATCGAATGAAAACGATTGTAGCGGCTTGAATCTTCAATCTTGATCCAAGCCTTGAAAACTGGAAAGCTAAAAATATTCTAAAGCTATAAAACTGAAATATGAATGATGGGGTTCTCCGCTATATCTAGATAGGTCAAAAGAGGACCTATTTATAGTTTTCAGATTTCCTTCGATCACCATGCAAGTTGACATGCAAAGTAGAATTCTAAAGGTAATAGAATCGTGTAAAATAAGGCAACTCTCCAGCTGGATGCGCGCTCTGGAAAGCACTCCTACTCTTGCCGAATTCGCAGCTCTCGCCAGAGGAACGACTATCGTCAGAGAAACGGACCTCGCCAGAGAAATGGTTATCGCCAGAGGAATGGGTCACGCTAGAGAAATGGCTATCGCCAGAGAAATGGTGATTTCTCTGCTCTGTCTTATTTCTCCTCTGCTCTGGAGATTGATTTCTCTGACTTTTTTGTTGATTTCTCTAGCAATTGGTTTCTCTGCTCTGGCTTCTTGATTCCTCTGGAGATTGATTTCTCTGACTTTTCACTTCTCTGACTATTGAGCGCTGGGCTTTACTTCTCTGATGTTGGCACTTCTCTGCTCTGGAGATGTCGGTTCCTCTGCTCTGGAGACCAAAACACCTAGAAAACGCCAAATTCATCCAAAATTCTCCAAAATTGCATTCTTCCATCTCGAAAGCCTAAATCTCCTGCAAAGCATAAAACACATCATAAAACGCACCAATTTCCAGAAGATTATCTTAAAACACGCACAAATAAACCCTTAAAAATAGAGTAATTTAAGCATAAATCATCTATCCATTGAAGCTGTCACCACAGCCAATGTTCCCTCAGTCACTGATGATGCCTCTACCTTCCAAGGACCAGCACAGGCACCCCCTGCTCCCCTTGAGCAACCAGAGCAAATCGTCCATGCTCCGCCTGAGCAACCAGAGGAAATCACCGAAATCTCTCGCCGACCCGGTGTCATCCGATATGACTTGGATGTTGATACTGATGGATTTTTAACTTAGTGGAAAAGGAGAGAACCCATCAGAACTCAGTTCAACATACCTGACGGAACTGAAAATCCGATTGATGCCCTGCTAGATATCATCTCCGATCAGCAATTTGCAATCGAGACACTCAAGCATGAAAATGAACGATAGGACATCTATGGCGCAAAGTTCCTTAGGCACCTCAGAGCTATTGAAGCTCAAGCCAAAGACGACGTGATTAATCACGAAGCTCGCCTCATTGGTCTCCAAAGAAGAATTAATCGAGTCGAAATTAGTCATCTCACCTTCCAAAGAGACCTACTTCAAGGAGACTTACCAAGGATAAAGACAGAACTTAAAGAGCTTCATCAATTCGTCTCGGAAGCTGAAATCAAATCGAAACAGCAAGCTCTTAATATTCAAGATCAACTCAGAAAAATGCGCATCGAGTTCATGACAGACTTCATGACTACTACAGATGCTCAACTGATGATCGTTCAAGAACTTCGACCGATCCTCGTCCGCTTAGCTAAAGTTGAAAGAGAGCTGAACTCAGTTCGAGAGTCTTCCAACTCTTCGCTCATGCAATCAATGCTGAGTGACATCAAGGATCTTCAGAAGAAGGTTAGCTCTCTCCCTCGTGATGATGCCAAAAAGGGGGAAGAGTATTTGGAACCTTCCTTACCCAAAGATCTGGCACAGAGTTTTGCCAGGGCACAAGCTATCTTCTCCGGCGCTACCAACACCACGGCGCAAGCTCCTACTATCTCAAGAGACTTCAGCAGGAAGAGACCAAGAGAAGAAAGCTCATCTTCAGAACCGAATGCCAAGAAAGCTCTCTCCATGGGCGAAGAGACCAAACAACCCTTCCAACAGGGGCTTTGAGAACAACAAAGAATAGTTCAATATATCAGCGAAGGCCTCTTGGCATCCCACCTGGATAGATGTGAACGACAAGATCGTTGGATGCCTTCCGACATGAATGAATGGTGGGAAAAGCTGAAAGAAAATTACACCAAATGGGTTGTCTTCGCAAATCTCGACAGGAGCAGAGAATTCCAAATTGAAGCATGGAAATACTTTCTTGTCAATTGGCCTGAAAGAGCGATGGTTGAGAAGATGCAGGCTGCTCAGAAAGATGCTGGGATTCCGACCTCAAATACTCTGAAGAAGACGATATGTCCTCCAAGAACCAGAAATGGAGTTAACAGAGACTCCATCAAAAGAGAAATTGAAAGCATCTGCAAAATCTGGAAAGTGCCTACTAATGTTAACTCAAGAGCTCTCGACAATATCAAGAATGCAGTCTTCAGCTTGTATGGACAGAAACCTTAGTTTTCTGATTCTGTTTTCTTAAGACGTTTCTTTTTACTTGCTCTGTAATTCAAATTGATGTCTTATCAGTTTCACTTTTAATGAAAAGAACTTCTTTTGATCTGAACCTGAAGACAATGACTCTTTGTCCAGGCTCTGATTAATGTTGTTTTGTTTTCTCCTCGTTCTGTGTTTGAATTGTTGTGTTCTTTCTCTTAGTACACGTTTTTAGGTTCTATTGTTAAGGGGGAATAATATTCACCCTGTTTTAGAACTTGTGCTCTGAGTTCAGTCTTGTGTTTGTCTAGAACGGTTGTGTGGTTTTGGCATCATCAAAAAGAGAAAAATTATTGGGAACTTAATGGAATATCCTAATCCTTGTTTTGATGATACCAAAATCCATAGGCCTTAATTGTAATAGACTAGAACTGTTCGAACTCAAGTGTTAGAGTTCTTTTCTAGTTTAGTTTGTTGTTCTGAAGACTGAAGACTGAAGGACGAAGGACTGAAGACTGAAGTTACCAACTGAAGTATCAGTTGAAGAATCAGTCCGGAACTGATTACTTAATGCATGCCACGTGGATTCAGCGGACTAATACTAAAGTCAAGTATTAGTTAAACATTCTTCCTCGGACTGAACCTCCAACGTTCAAAGGAAGCCACGTACTTCAAAAGTACAGCCGCATTAAATGCAAAGATCTCAGGATCCTCCTTTCTCTGCAGAGGTCATTCCTATTTGGTGGCTACTTTATCAGAGACGTCGCATCTCCTGCTCTTCAACATAGCCATTCTCACCAAACAAGGAACCTCAAAGATTAAATCCTCAGCCCAAATTCAAAAAGCTCTCCAACGAAAGAAATCTTGAAGACGTTCTCCGCCAACGGATCTATTCAAGACCTCTCCTATAAATAGCACTCAATGATCACTTCAATCTTCACCGATTCAACGACATAAGCTGAAACTCTGCCAAAATTGTTTCTCAGCCAAAGCTTAACCTCTCCAAAGCTTGAATCGAAGAAGAGAATACCAAAGCCAAAAATCAGTCACTGCTGATTACATACATTCTCTTAGACCTTAGGCAAACCCCTATTTACCCAGAGCCTAGGTCAAAACTAACTCCAAAGAACTTATTCTTTGAAGTTTAGTTGGCAAGATTTCAAACCTCCCTTCGACCGATAGAATCGAGTGTTTGAGTTGAAAAAGAGTTCAGGAATGTACTCTGACTCCGTGAGATCCTAGTGCCAGTTCGTGCTAGGAGTGAGAAATCCAACGCGAGTGAAGTGTTGGTACTGAAGATTGGATCTTCAGTTGATTCGGTGGTGTGCACCCGGCTAAGCACATAGATTCGGTTTGCAGTGCACCCGTAAGCACTTGCGGAGTAAAGTTGTTGGTCTGATCAACCGACCGTGAATGTAGGAAGTATTTTCCAAACCACGTAAAAATCTCTGTGTTATTTACAGCTTTCAGTTTTACATTCCTACTTGTGTTCTTACATTTGATAAACTGAATACTGATTAAAAGCAAAGAGAAACCTAAGACTAACAACGTGCTCAACACAGGCTATTTCGAAACAAAGTATTTCCGCTGCGTATGTTATCAGTCTAACTTATCTATCCTCTGATAGTCAGGAAGACTTGTAACATCTCTGTTTTAGCAAACTCGACTGAAGCCTTAACGTGCATCAGTTAAGTTCCAGTGACTTAACTAATAACTCATTACTGAAGAGTATTTCAGTATCAGTCGTCAACCCTGTTTGGTCAAAACTCTTTTCTGTAAACAGGCGTCTAAGTTTGCGTGTAAAGTTTCATTTTGATCTCTATCTTGAGATCCCTCTAAATTTTTCCTAAAAATAGCCTATAGGTGTATCTCCCCCCCCCCCAATACACCTATTCGAGACCCTCCGGACCTAACAATTACCGACGAGGAAGTCGCCGGCGGCAATTCGCCGTCGGTAATTTATTTTCCGGCCGCCGTGTCCCTATTACCGACGGAAAATGCCGCCAGTAATAGGCCTTTTTTTGTAGTGGTATTCAGATTCCGTCATCCGTATTTTTCTTCCACAATTTACACTCAATCATATAATTTTTTTTCTTTTAAAATATAATGCAAAATATTTAATTACATATTAAATTAAATATCATTACTAGAGCGTTGATTTGATAATATATTATGTGAAAAGTAAATTTATGTTTAAAATTTATAGGAGTTAAAAGTTTTATACAAAATTATTTGATCTCTTTCTCTCTTATTTGCTTTATTTTTTTATATTATGAAATTTTAATTAATTATATGATTTAACAAGATTTTCTAATGTATGACAAAAGAATATTTTTCAACATTTATTAGATATTTATATTCCAAATGAATGTGTATTACACTAATAATACTGAATGTTAAAGTGGCGTCAAATCTTTTAAAGTTATATATATATATATATATATATATATATATATATATATATATATATATATATATTTTACAACTCACAAACTTGCACTCATAAACATTGGATGACTCAAACCCCCGACCTACTGGAGGAAAAGCTTACGTTTTTTATTATACATTTTTTGGTAGGTAGACGTAAAGCATAATGCCCCAACTTTTAATGTTTGTATTTATTTTATTTTGTTTTTAGCAAACGATAGACAACAAAATTATTCATTTTTTCCCTCATTCTTTTGTTCGCTAATGTATTAAATAGAGGTTAGACGAAAAACTATTCAGAATCAAAAGAAGGAAAGTAAGTTATATTGTAATTTAATTAGGATGTCAACTTTCTTAGGAATCAAATAGTATACAATATATATGTATACCATATGCATACATCAAAAATTAAGTAATAACTATAGCATATTGTAACACCCCATACTTTTCCCTTATGTTGATAGTGTTTTAACACTATTGAGAATACTGAGATGTCGAGATGCGAGATGATTTTCTTTTATGACCAGAGAAGACAGATTTCCTTTTTATAGAGTTATGAGTGGACAAGCCAATGATGGAATTGGAATGATGAGATTTGAGAAACGATTCGAGTTAAAGATGTTGATTGAATTGAGTTGAGATTCTATTTTACTTCTGACCACTGGAAATAGAAGTTCCGGATACCGAGTTATCAGAGATTGACTGTCCTATTAAGAAAAATAGGAATAATGAGTTTGACATAGAGTCGAGGAAGAGAGGGAGAGAACCCTTGATGATGTAACACCGTGTATTTTGGTTACCTTGAAATAGCATTGGAACACTATTAAGGACCTTGAGAGTTAAAGATTAGCTTACCAAAATCGAGAGGGAGTTATCGATGGATGGTAATATGAGTAGAATAAAGATGTTGATAGAATTGAGAATGATGTGAGAGTTGAGATGGAGATGATAATTGATTTAGAGTTGAAATGAAAGACGAGAGATAGAGTCGGGGTAGTGATTGAGAATCACTATAAAGAGGATTAAGCTAAGAGTGACAATTAGATTTATGACGAGTGTTGATCTGTTGTTATGTGACAACTGTGTGAGCTTTTAATCGACGTTATGTGATTTATTTGATACGTGTGCACTGTATTTGAGTAATTATGGTAGTACATGATTTAAATTACCACCGCACACATTCCCACACTCACTACCAATTTTTATAATCTCTTTCCCCACATGTGGATAATTGGCAGATGTCACACCCCAATTCTTGAAATGATAACTATAACCGGGGTACGACACATCATTTAAAAAGAACAAGGGAAAAACCTTGTGAAATCCGAGTGAAAGGGGTAACAATCGGGCTTAGCCAGTTTTTAAGAAGAAAGATAGGTATTCAAGTGATACGAATCAATCAACAAGCATAATAACTTCAGGATCACAAGTTTAGTGTCATGCTTCAGATAACCAACATTTAGAATGAAATACTTGTGACTTAAAAATCTCGGCTCAACAAAAGATATTGTTTAGAGTCACAACATAATAGGTCTTAAGTTAAGGAACAATAGACAGATACTGGCTAGTTCTACAGCGGAAGTCAAAAATAAGGAGTTGAACTCTAGCCTCAGCTCTGCCCCGTCATCACCTGCCATTAACCTGAAAACATTTGAAAGTAATTTTGGGCTAAGTACTAATGTACTTAGTGGGCTGCAACTTTAAAACATTTCATAATCTGAAGAACAGTTTATCCAATCATACTTGACATGACTTAGAAGGTTTTAAAGTGAAAGAACTTCTAAGCATGTTAAAACATTTCATTTATATAGATACATATATATATACTAGTTTGCGCGCAGATGTCACACTCATTTCTGTTACTCGCTGTGATCCCGGACCTTTTAGCCACCGACGGATCCATTTCTCCCATTTACTTGAACTGAGGGCGTAACCCAGACAAGTTTACTTTTGACCTCGGGACGCTACCCAGGCAGGCCCTTTCATTACATGCTTCGGAACACATCCAGCAAGCACCCTTATAACGCCTCTTAGTTAGTGCCCGAATGGAGATCAACCCACCGAGTCAGCTAACGGTGTACACAATTCTCAAATAACGTGTTAGGCTATAAGAGAATCTCAATTGATTCGTTGTGGCGAGCATTAAACAGAGCAGAGTGCACATAAACATTTTATTGGATAAACAGTTTATATTTCACGAACATTTAAGCTCAATAGCTAAATCATACATTTGGAAAAAAAAATAAGCCCACCTGTATAGGCAATGCCTGTCGTTTAACGTTATCTCTGAATCGGAATAGCAGTGCTAATCCTCCTGACGTTCAAAGCCTACAAGAAATTTATTCTTAATAGGTCTCCTTGAATCTAATCTTAAGTCGTGGTGAAGTGCTTAACATTCTATGATTCACTTAGCCGGGTTTTCAAAATTTAATAAATAAATAAATGAAAACACTTTTCTTGAGTTAAGAACACCAACAATATTCTTACTCGTCTTTATTTGATAATTGGAATTATAGATAAAACCAATTAAATCATAAATACTTTTATTGCAAAATAAATGCAATTTCATGTCATGCTTAGCATATAATAAGTAATTACTTAAAATATGCACATAATAATAATTTAATAATATTATGAAATTTATTCTTTAAAATAATTAATCAAACTCAAATAAGTCTAATTAATTAAATAGTGCAGTCCATTTAAAATAAAACTGCACAGCCCATGCTCTTAATAATTAAAACAAGCCCAGTTAAAAGGAATTAACAGCCCAACACTAAAATAAATTTCAGCCCAACTGCCCATTAAATAAAACCCAGCCCGAAACCTTTAATATCTTCGGCCCAACAAAAAGAAAAGCAAAGCCCAAGCTCAAGCCCAAAAGCCCCAATCCCTTCTTCTTCACAGACCCCCCCCCCTTTTCATTCACAACTCTCTCTCTCTCGATTCCTCTCACAGCTGCGCCTCCTTCTTCTCCAATCTCTCTCGGCTCTCTTCCCAGAGTTTCGTCGTCGCGGAAGCTCGCCGGAGGAGCAGCGGCGATAAGCCGCCACCACCAGCCCCCCCTCCTCTGACCTCTGTTTCCCCTTCTCAGTCGCCTCTCGGCGACCGCACGGCCGGAAGGCCGCCGCCGCCGAGTCCAGTCCCCCCCCGTTCTTACTCTCCGTCCTCGGTCGGACAGCAGCGGCGGAGCCGCTGTGCCCTGACCTCCCTCTGTCTCACCGTCTCTCTCTCTCTCTACGCGCTCCGGCCAGACAGCAGCTCGAAGCCACCGCTGACCGCCGCCTGCCCTTTCTCCCCTGATTCGACTCTATCACAGAAACCATACACTCAACAATCAACAGTCAACAATCAAGGCTCAAGTTCAACACAAGAATCAAGGAACAATTTGATGCTTCAAGATTCATCCTTTTCTTTATAAAACATGCGATGTATGTATATGAATGTGTGTATGTCAGTTTGATTGAAAAGCTTGATATGTGTTGCTCTGTATAATGGTTTACTGGAATGGCACAAACGAAGTGCTTGATTAAAGCTGTAAAAGCTAATGAGATGAAGGGGTTCAAGAGGGAAACTTTATTACTTGTGAATTTCTCGAATCTGAAATGGAGGAAATATCTGAATCTGCTTGATTGCTCTGCACTTTAAACTTTGTTGGGTGTGTTGAAACGAGAAGGAGAAAGTGGATGAAAAGGAGATATATTGAAGATGGAGAGAGAATAGTGAGGCGGTGGAAGTGGACGAAATATCTTGGTGGAGATGGGTTGGGCTTAGTAGGAATAGTTTGGGCTCTCATTTATCAACCAAAGGTAAATAAACATAAGGCCCAAAAGAAAAACAATTTCAACACACATAAATGCTTGAATGTTTAATTAATTAAATATGCAAAGCATATAAATTTAATTACTAAATTTACAAATGCTTTTGTAAATTATTTTTGTTGGAATTAAAATAAATTCTTTTTATCAATCCGGCGTGAATCATCTTAAATCTAAGTTCAAAATTATTCTAAACTTAGTTGAAGAAACGGGGTATTACAGCAGATGAGACTTGCTGCTAAGGGGGAGACAAGATACTATTTGAGCATTTAATGCTTCTTATCTTAAGGAATAAGAATCTTGTTAAAACCGAAGAGTTTCTCTCTCTCCGTCATTCTCATCTTTTTCGGCCCTTCAACTTCTTCTCTCTCCCTCACTACATTCTCTCTCTCCTCCATTGGAGACAAAGCTCAAGCTGTTACAGTCCTAACTGTGAGATAATACTCCGCTAAAACTAGCCTAAAATACTTCTACGCTTGTTTCCAGAAGTTTAGTGGAGTTATAACCTGAAGAAATCGAGAAAAGACGCCATTTTTCTTGAAATATTTGAGTAAGTGTTCTGATCTTCTGGATCTAAACTAGTTGTGAGATGTATGTGGTGATATGTGTGTGTAAAAAGATGTTTTAAGCATGAAAAACTTCCCCTCCCCCATTTTCTTCATTTTCGAAAACTTGGGCTCATACCCTTTAAAAATCTTCCTTTTCTTAAACCGAGATGAGAAATGTGTTATATGTGATGATTTGTACGTTATATGTGATGATTTGAAGTGATTAAGATGCGCTTTACAAAACTGAGTCTTGAAATATGAGTTTTTGAAAAACTTAGTTTGATTTATGAATTTGGGAAAAATCTGTAAGTTATGTCTTGAATGATGTTTTCATGTTGAGTAAGAACGTATGAAAATAGTTACGTGTTTTTGATGATTTTAGAGTTGAAGAGTTCGTGAGTGAGTTATGATGATTTTTTATGTTTGAGAGTGTCTGATGATTTTTGAGAATGAAAAAGTTGATGAGTTTTCGAGTTGCTCTTGACTGCATCGTACTGTCTTGAGTCTCGCTCTACTCAGCCGAGAAGTCATTCCCCAGGTATGCCAGAGAAACCGTTTCCCCGCTGGCATGCCAGAGAATTTATTTCCCCGCTGCCCTGCCAATGAATTCGATTCCTCTGAATTCGATTCCTCTGACGATCGATTCCTCTGACGATCTATTCCTCTGACGATCGATTCCTCTGATGTTTGATTCCTCTGAGGTCTGATTCCTCTGATGTCCGAAACCTCTGATGATTTGATTCCTCTGACATTTGATTCCTCTGGCGACAGAGAGTTCGCCATTCCTCTGGCATTTCTCTGCTGCTATGCCAGAGAGTTCATGATTTCGCTGCCTTGGCAAATTGATTCCTCTGCCCTGGCGAGTATTTTTCCGCTGTTCTGCCGAGCTGCTCCGCTCCGCTCTGCTGAGTTTTTCCACTTGACCACCGAGCATTTCTCTGCTCTGGTCTCCGAGTCAAACTTATGTTTGATTGTTTGTGATATGTTTATATGTGAAGATTGTATGCTTATGTGATTGTGCATGCCTATGTGCTTGTATGCTATGAGTATGGTCCGAATTGAGAGTTAAATCGAGAGTAAGACGTGGGAATCCTTAGAAGTCGAGTATGCCTAGGGATTTAGTTTCACTGGGTAAATAGACGTTGAGTGAGAAGTTATTATTGAGACGAGGTTGGATTTCAGTATTGAGTACTAACTAAGGTTGTTTTATCACATGAACCTTCGTGATGATGTTGATGATTTATGAAGATCCGAGCGAGACGAAGAAGTAAGTCACCTATTCCTATCCGAGCTTAAGCGAAGGACTACAAGTGGGTAATATTTTGAGTATACATTTATCGTATGAGCTTTCTAAAATGATTGATGATGATATTTATGAGTTTATCAAATGATTTGAGATAAATGATGTTTAAGAACTGTTTAACTTGCCAAGTTTTGATGTTGAGCTTGTATGTTACCCTCTACTGATGAGACGAATTCGGTCCTGCCACAAGCGGGATTTTGTGCACAGAGGTGACTGTGAGCCGTCTTCGGGTCGGCCAGTCACGGTACTTGAGAGGGAGGCCTACTTCTCAGTATCGATAATGATGAGTTGTAGATGTGGTACATGCATGATGAATACTTTGATAGCGCTATCATTTCTTTATGATGTTATGATTATGAAAACTGCATGCACAGATTCTTTGATGATAACTTATTTCTGTGTATTGCTGATAATATGGCAAGTTCCAAACATATAGCTCTAAGAGCGCCTTTGATGTTTTTCCGGCGTTTGCCCACTGAGTATTATTACTCACGCCCTGCATATATTTCTAAATGTGCAGGCTAAGCAATGGAGCGAGATTGGTCTGGTGCTGGTGGGGATGGTTTCACTGATGAAGTTTTCCTTGCTGTTTCCTTCGATGATTAGAGTCTTAAGGATGATGTACTTTGCCTTCCTTCGGATGTTGATAAACCTTAGTGAGAGGATATTTTATTCCTTTCTAATCAAGCAATATACTCGCGGTTATATGTCTTCATACATATAATTGTTACGCATTTTGCTATGAGACTCTTGATTTTAGGCTTCCTTATGAAAAATGAGCTGTACCCGTTTTGTTTTTGTTTATGAAATTCCTGATAATTAAAAAGTTATAACGATGTTGACGATTTTACCATTGGGTTCATTTATGATGATTTTCTTAACACCTTTGATGCGAGCTTCCGCTTGATGTTTGACCTATACATCTTATCTTCTATTCTTTTAAAAATAGTCGTATCGATACTCGTACCCCGCTATTACTAGCGTCGGAAAACGGGCTGCGACACATATCTTATAAAGCAATATATACTTCTTACAATGTATCAAATATATTATTTTGCTTGAGTAATTACAAATAATTAAATAGTTTAACTATTTAAGTTTTGTGGTTTATAACTTAGAAGTGAATTATTCACAATTAATTAATCATATATAAAGTGAATTATTCAGAGTTAATTAATCATATATAATTTGATTTTAATTATTTTTTTATTATTTTATATAATTATAATTATTTTTCGTGCATCGCATGAAGCAGTACCTAAAGTGACTGTAGTAGTTAATGTCTTAATTACAAATAACAAATCCACTCAAGAACACTCAGAGATGATTACATATCGCCAAGCAAAAAAAAAAGGGTCGGCGTTAAATTGTGGTAGTGCATGAGCCATAGAGTTAGTACCGTGTTAAATACTTCCTTTGTCCCACTTAAATTGGCATACTAATAAATTGGCATACTAGTATTTTTTTGTTTGTTCCATTTAAATTGAATTTTTTTTAAAATAATATGTGGTCCCTACTTTTCTCTAGACACATAAAATAAGTGAACTCTACTTACTTTACACTCTTAACCATTTATTCTTAATTTTCGTGCCCAACTCAAATATATCAATTTAAGTGGGACAAAGGGAGTATATATAATCAATGCTACGATCAAGAACATATATATGAAGGACATTTTCATCTACACATCACGCTTCAATACATCCTCTAAACCATTTCGCTAAAAATAATCGAAAACAAAACCAAGTATGAAGTATCGCTCTTTTTTTTTTTATTCCATCCATTGATTTTAATAGGAAAAGAATTTATCAAATCCGATAATGTTACTCATTTTTATTTTTATTTTTGGTGATGTGGTTTGATATATTTCTGGTAAAAAAAACGTAATGCAACTTTTTAGATATTTGCTCCGCTACATATAAACTACTATTATTGTACTTGCATGTGATTGTGATGCGACATATATAATCAGTTTCTCATCACTATTCAAAATTGACATGCAACTATTATTGTCAATTTATTGGAATAATTAATCATGACATACGCTGATATTCTTTTTGGATGTGGATAGATCGGAGTAACACGCCTTCTTTATATATATCGAGGTCGGTTCATATTTTATCACTATATCGATATCAATGTATCAATTCCCTTGAAAAACAATCAATATCAATATTCTGTATATATATACATTAATGTACACAAGACGATTAGTAGAAAACAACAAAAACATTATATGCGACGCAAAATACACAAAAAATATTTATAATTCATGAATTATCTTTCATAAGATAATACTCAAATCTGAATACAAAACTTATAAGACATTGATGAGATTCTGCTTGACTTGTTTTAAATCGATCAAATAGTGACTCAACACACAAATATAATTTCAATTTGCCTAACTAGCAATATAAAAATCTCTGGCCGATTACGGATGAAAAATTCCGTCGATAATGCCATTTACCAACGGAATTCGCCTCCGTCGCTAAATTACCGACGGAAAGGACGACGGACCGTAGGCGAGCATGCGACGACGCTGGCATCGACAGAAATGACCGTCGGTATTAGCGACGGGAATAAATTCTGTGGGTAATTTCTTTTTCTTTTTTTACAATTTTTTTTATCTAACTTTATACCGCACAAGTATTTTGATATTTATAATGTATTTTGAACTTAATTGCATACGTTAAGAAGGACTTCCCAGTGGGTCACCTCACCCATCTTAGTTGTGATCTAAGTCAAACACGCTTAACCTTGAAGTTCCTTTAGTGGTCACCAGTACATAATACGTGTATTATTGATATAACTAGCACCTATTAATTCATTTGAACTCTATTTCAATATACAATATCATTTATTCATAACCTTAGAATATGTCGAAATGATATCTAAGACTTGTGGTGCCGACGAAAAAATGATGGTAAATATACGATCGAATGTAAAATAAATAAAAAAATTAATATTATCAAAAAAAGAAAATATTATTGTTGAAAATAACAATAAATTTTAAAATATTCTCAATAATTTAAAAATAAGAATAAAATAGAATATTAATTAAAAAGTAACAAAAAATATTTTTCTAAAAATAAAATAAAAATAACAAAAAAATTAATAATATTTACCCACGGATCAATTTGCCTAACTAGTTAACTCTGAATTCGTAGTGTATATTTTATGTTAGAAACAAAAAAAGAAAATTAGGAAGTGGAATGAGGTAATAGGAAAAGCATAATTCTTACCCATATGTAGAAACATGCACTATGATGCATGTGCAAATAGCGGAAATTAGGAGCAATGACACATTATTATAAAACTAAAACGTATATAGTTTGGAATTGACTCACCATGCATTAGAAATTCATCGCTTTGTGTAGAAAACTGAACTATTAGGGCGTGTTTGATTTCGTGGTTAAGGGTAGTTTGTATAGCAAATTGGTAATTTTTTGGTGTTTGATATGTAATTTAAGGATAGCTGGAGGCCCGGACTTAACGCATGGCCCGCGCCTAATTCACTGTTCAACTAAGGAAATGGGTGAGGGGGTGGGCGCCGGTTAGTGTAGCTGGAGTGGCAAGTTTATTTTTCTTTCCCAAAATTGCCCCAATTCATCTCTCTCTCTCCTCCTCGTTCTTCCTCCTCTCTCTGGAAGATCTTCTCTCTCGCTCTCGACCTCTCTCTGCAACATGAATCTCTCCTCATTATCATCTTCCTCATGAAATCCGGCAAGCTCTCTCGCCGCCGAGGATCGCCGTCAACAGCCAACCCCTCATTTTCTCGTCTCCCTCCTTCTCTTCTCCCTCTCGTCCCTCCCCATTCTCTCTCTCTTCGCCGTCAACATGCAGCGCCGCCCGCTGCTGCCACCATTCTCCAGCCCCGACTCCACTCCTTCCCCTATCACGACCTTTAATTTGTTAGTCCTCCAGAATTCCCCAATTTCAGGAACCCTCATCCCTAAATTTCACGGCCGCTCTCTTCTCCGATGGGCAGCAGCTCGACGTGAATTCGCGTCGCCGTCGCTTTGTCACCGTACGATTAGCAGAGGTCTTTCGACCTCCACCGCCCACACCTCTGTCTCTTCCCCTCACTGAACCGCCAGCAGTCAACAAGACCGCCACCACCTTCGCCATTCTCACCGTCAACAACCCCATCTTCCTCTTTATTCCAACCACGAATAGTGAGAGTCACCGCCACTCTTTTTGTCGGACAACAGTAGCTACCGCTTTCCCCTACTTTATACTCCTCCGAGCCCCGACTGAACTCACCAAAAACAACAACAATTGCTCCCAAAACTCTCTCACACACACAACAGCAAGGTTTGATAATTGAGAAACACACACACAACAGCAAGGTTTGATAATTGAGAAATTGAGCGATGCATCGAGAAGGGGGGGAACGGACGAGAGGCGGCGTCAGTCGGACACAGCTGCGCCGGAGCCGTTCACAGTGATACACTGATAGGAAGAGTGAGGGAGAGAAAGAGTTACAGATAGTGAGGGAGAGAGAGAATTAGATGGGGTTTGTGAATTTCATAGAATTAACAAGGATATAATAGTCATTACATATAAATAATTGGGTCTTTGCGTTGCTTATCAAATAATTGTTGAATTTATTGGTCCTCTATACTGTGGACTATCAAACACATGTCCACGCAACAAAGCAGGCCCAACTCTTGTTCCATTTGCTTGAGTTTATTAATCTGTACAAAACTTGAGCAACTTATCAAACATGGCCTTATTCTGTTGGTTGTTACGTCTGTGTAAGATCACCGGCCCTAATTAAGGAAGTATACTTAAATTGACTAAACACCCCGATTTTACCTAAAACTTAACTATGATCGAGGTGTTTGGCTATGCATATTTTAAAGAATTTATAAGTTTTTGGGTCTTATAAAATGTTTTAAGAGCTCATAAGATGTAGTTTTGTCACACCCCAATTCTTGAAACAATAACTATAACTGGGGTACGACTAATCATCTAAATGAACAAGGGAGATTAATCCTTGTGAAATCCGAATGAAAGGGATAACAATCGGGCTTAGCCCCTTTGGATGATGAAGGACAGGTATTCTAGTGATACGAATCAATCAACAAACATAATAACTTCAGGATCACAAGTTTCGTTTCATGCTTCAGATAACCAACATTTATAGAATGAAATACTTGCGAATTAATAGTCTCGGCTCAACAAAAGATGTTGTTTAGAGTCGTAGCATAAAGGTCTTAAGTTAAGGAAACAAAAGACAAATACTGGCTAGTTCTACAGCGAAAGTCAAAACACGGAGTTGAACCCTAGTCTCAGCTCGTCCCGTCAGCACCAGCCATTAACCTAAAAAACATTTGAAGATATTTGGGCTAAGTACTAATGTACTTAGTGGGCTGCAACTTTAAAACATTTCATAACCTGTAAGAGCAGTTTATCCAATCGTACTGACATGACTTAGAAGGTTTAAAAGTGAAATAACTTCTAAGCATGTTAAAACATTTTGTAATATACGTATTATTTTGCGCGCGTTTGCACACTCCATTCTGTCACTCGCTGTGATCCCGGACCATTTAGTCACCGACGGATCTCTGTCTCCCGCTGACTTGAACTGAGGCGTAACCCAGCCAAGTAAAATAAACCTCGGAAATTAATCCAGTCAGGCCTATCATAAACTATGCTCCGGAACACATCCCGTCGAGCACCCTTATAACGCCTCTGGTTAGTGCCAGATGGAGATCAACCCACCGAGTCAGCTAACAAGTGTACACAATTCTCAAATAACGTGTTAGGCTATAAGAGAACCTCAATTGATTCGTTGTGGCGAGCCTTAAACATGGTAGAGTGCACAAAAATATTTATTGGATAAACAGTTTGTATTTCATGAAACATTTAAGCTCATTAGCTCAATCATACATTTGGAAAATAAACCCACCTGATTAGTCAATGCCTGTCGTTTATCTTATCTCTGAATCGGAATAGCAGTGCTAATCCTCCTGATGTTCAAGGCCTACAAGAAATCTATTCTTAATAGGTCTCTTAAATCTAAACTCAAGTCACGGTAAAGTGCTTAACATTCTATGATTCACTTAGCCGGGTTTTCAAAATTTAAAGAATAAATAATTGAAAACAATTCTCTTGAGTTAAGAACACCAACAATATTCTTACTCGTCTTTCTTTCGTAATTGGAATTATAAATAACCAATTAAATCATGATGCAATGCATGACTCATTTCATACTCAAACATATAAGTGTTTACTTAAAATGCACAAGCCCAATTTAATAATAAAGGCAGCCCACGACGAGATTGCCGCCTCTCCCCCCTTTCTCTGCTCTGTTCTACTATGCTCTACTCTGCTCTACTATACTCTGCTCTCCCAGCTCTGCTCCTCAAGCTCTGCCCTCCCAGCTCTAGTATCCCAGCTCTGGTATTCCAGCTCTGCTATCCAGCTTTGGTCTCTCAGCTCGGGTATTGGCCTCTCAGCTCTGCTATCTCAGCTCTACTATCTCAGCTCTGGCCTCTCAGCTCTGATATCTCAGCTCTGCTCTGCTCTGCCCCTCTCGCTCTGCTCTGCCCTCTCTCTCTTCCCTGCCCCTCTCTACTCTGCTCTGCCCCTCTCGCTCTGCACTGCCCCTCTTTACTCTGCTCTGCCCCTCTCGCTCTGCTCTACCCTCTCGCTCTGCTTTGCCACTCTCTACTCTGCTCTGCCCCTCTATACTCTGCTCTCTTTCTCAGCCCTTCTGTACACCTCACGCCGATCACCTCCTTGGCAACGGCAAAGCGCCGTCACCTCCCTCTGTTTATCCGGCAACCGCAGCAAGCCACGGCCGCTACCCTCACTCTCATCTCCTCCAGATGTGACGGAAACGCAACCTACAGGCCACGCCTCCGCCGAGCCTTAGATCCCTAAATGAGCCACCACCACTGCCGATCTCCCTCTCTTTCTCTACCCCTGATTCTCTCTCACTCCGGCGACAAACGACGAGGTCGCCGCCGACAACAACAACCCCTCCGACTCGGCACCTCAGACCCGACGCAGAACAAAACCAACTCAAAACTCTACATTTCTTCTTTTTCTTTTAACACAGACATCCATTGTATGCAAGCATATACACATAAACAGAGTATATGTACATGTATTTTTGAAATATCGATCTGTTCAAACATGATATATGAACTGGACTCGGAATGAAATGGAGAAATCTCAAAGTTGAGAAGAACTCATCTACGGTTGCTGCGTTTCTCTTCAGGGACGAAGAAGTTGAGAAGAAGAAATTCTAAAATGAAATCGGCTGAATTGTTGAAGAAGGGGAGATGATTGGCTTCTTAAAGGAGTACAAAAGGTATATGAGACGTGGATGCCCCCTCTCCACACTTCCTTAATCATTGTGATATTTTGCTAATTGAATTTAGCAAATTATCTAGGGAATTAGTCATGTTTGGGCTTAATGAACTTGGGCTCAATGAATTTGATTTGTGGGCTGAAGATTCCACATGGATCGATTGTAAGGGTTAGAGTATGGTGAATTGAGGTTGTTGATTAGACAAATAAAATCCCTCAGGATAAAATTGTCGAAACTGTAATAATTCTTCTGGGTTGGTTAACTAATAACTCGTATAAATGCTTGAATGCTTAATTAAATAAATATGCAATGCATGTAAATTTAATAACTAAATTTACAAATGCTTTTGTAAATCATTTTTGTTGGAATTAAAATAAATTCTTTTTCTCAATCCGGCGTGAATCATCTTAATTCTAAGTTCAAAATTATTCTAAACTTAGCTCGAGGAAACAGGGTATTACATCCCTCCCTCCTTAAAAAAAATTCGTCCCCGAAATTACATACATTGATAATCTAGCTGGGGATACTTGACTTTCATTGAACCTTCAAGTTCCCATGTGGCCTCTTCCATCCCGTGATGGTTTCACTTTACTTTAACGAGAATAATATTCTTGTTCCGTAAAACTTGAACCTTGCAATCAAGTATTTGGACTGGTTTCTCTTCATAACTTAAGTCCTGGGCTAGGACCACTTCATCGTGCTTAATCACATGCTTTGGATCAAACACATACTTTCTTAACTGAGAGACGTGAAACACATCGTGCACGTCTCCAATACTAGGCGGCAATGCCAACCTATAGGCTACAGGGCCTATCTTATCTAGGATCTCAAAAGGTCCTATATAATGGGGTCGTAACTTGCCCCTCTCTCCGAAACGTATAACTCCTTTTGAGGGAGAAACCTCGAGGAAAACTCGATCGCCAACATTGAATTCTAACTCTGATCGGCGTTTATCGGCGTAAGACTTTTGTCTATCTTTAGCTTCTTTGATTCTTTGCTTGATGTGGTCGACCTTCTCAACCATTTGTTGGACCAGTTCAGGACCTAACAACTTTCTTTCACCCACTTCATCCCAGTGAAGTGGTGATCGACATTTTCGGCCATACAAAGCCTCATATGGAGCCATTCCAATTGTGGCTTGATAACCGTTGTTATAAGCAAATTCTACAAGAGGTAACAAATCATCCCAACTTCCACCTTTGTCTGCGATAATCGTTCGCAACATATCCTCTAGAATCTGAATCGTTCTTTCTGACTGCCGGTCAGTCTGAGGGTGGTACGTTGTGCTGAAGTTCAGCTGAGTGCCCATGGCTTCTTGTAAACTTTTCCAGAAACGCGATGTGAATCTGGTGTCACGATCTGACATGATAGATACAGGTACACCGTGAAGGCGTACTATCTCCTTGACATCTAACTTTGCAAGTTTCTCCAATCCAAAAGTCATTTGAATTGGCAGAAAGTGCGCTGACTTTGATAATCGGTCCACTATGACCCAAAATGCAGTGTTTCCACGTGCTGACTTCGGTAGACTCACTACGAAGTCCATGTTGATGTGCTCCCATTTCCACTCAGCAATGGGTTTAACTTGTTGACATGCGAGACATCGCTCCACAACAACGCTATATCTCTTGTCATTCCTTTTCACCAGAAAATTTTCTTTAAATTCCGGTGCATCTTTGTGCTGCCTGGATGTGTAGTGTATGGAGTATCATGAGCCTCGCTCATAATCTCATTCTTTAACTCTTCATTGTGCGGCACACACAATCTTTCACCAACCATAAGTGCATTATTCTTTGCTTCAGTGAAGCCTTTCGTTTCATTCGTTCTTGCAGTAAGACGCATCTTCTCCAAGAACCAATCTTCTCTTTGTGCTTGCACAATTCTTTCTCTCAGGATAAAATTGTCGAAACTGTAATAATTCTTCAGGGTTGGTTAACTAATAACTCGTATAAATGTTTGAATGTTTAATTAAATAAATATGCAATGCATATAAATTTAATAACTAAATTTACAAATGCTTTTGTAAATCATTTTTGTTGGAATTAAAATAAATTCTTTTTCTCAATCCGGCGTGAATCATCTTAATTCTAAGTTCAAAATTATTCTAAACTTAGCTCGAGGAAACGGGGTATTACAAGTTTATAAGAGCTTATAAATTATTAAAGTGTTTGGATAATTAAACTTATAAGTTAAGAAAAAAAATTAGTTAGAAATAGAAAATTTCAGTTAAAGAACGAAAATAAAAAAGAAATGAAATTTAAATGATAATATGATAAAAATAAAAAATCACAGTTGAGTTATTTTTGTAAAATGAGTGTTGCTTATAAGATAATGAGAAAATAAGTTAGGATAGAGGAACTTATTAATATTTTGGGAAACTTATAAACTCTTATAGCTTATTTTTACAACTTATAAGCTCTTTAGGAGATTATTTTGCCAAACACTTTGAAGAATCTTATAAGCTCCTAAATAGCTCATAAGTTATTTTAAAGTTCTTTTATTTTATTTTCTGCTTTTACATATTGCCCAGAGTTAGATTTATATTTCGTATATGGCCAGAGTACTGGCAAGTGACACCTTTGGTAAGAGAGGACAACCCTTTATAAACTGTGACACTGAGTACCAAGATACACCGAAGTCTTGACGACGGGCTTCGACATCTTCCCTTGATTGCAGTGCATTGGACAATACAAATTTTATTTGCCCCAAGTCTTGACGACGGGCTTCGGCATCTTCCCAATAGCATCATTGGTTCTTTGGCCTTTGATCTTCCCATATGTAGTAAATAGAAATCTGCGGGAAAAATCAGCTCATCTATTTTGATCAATACATCCTCCAGTATGCCCAGGATATACATTCAATCTATTCGCTAATTGCATGACCACCTTTGTTGGCTTAAAAGGTCCCATCTCCAAATCCTGATATATAGATAAGGGCATAACATTGATCGAAACCCCTAAATCCAACATAGTTTTTTCAACCTTTTTGTGCCTATAATGTATGGAATGTAGAACATCTCTGGATCTCCATATTTTGTGGGCATATTCCGTTGTAAAACAGTGGATACATTTTCTCCCAATTGGAACCTTGCATCGTCTACATAGAGCGCAATGCATTCAGTAAAGGTAGGTCGATCTCTACTTTTTTGAACACTTGGAGCATCTATTTTATCTCTTGTTCTTTCACTAACCTTCCCGAATATAGCACTCGTAGTTCTGGATCGATGGCCTTGAGCGGTTTTGGCTTAACAAACAGCCTCCTTCTTGGCCACCTTCTTATGGGACACTTTATCTCCTTTACCCATAACGTCCTATACTCATTCCTTTGAAATGATTGGCTCTTCTTCTAACATTTTGACCACATTCACAATTTTTTTCCGCTTCTCAGCATTACTGCATTCACCTTCTTCACCTCCACTTGGGCAGGGAGCTCTCCTTGTTTCTTCTCTAAATGAGCTACAACTTGCGCAAGATGGGACAACTGGGCATTGATATTCTGCATTCCGCCACGAGTTTTCATTTTAAATTTTTCATTCTCTTGTTTTGCCTTCATATTTTCTTGTTCCATGGAATGCATAAGTTTTGCAAATGAAGGCTTTCTTGCCTGTTGACGCTATTGTTGGTATGACTGTTGCGGTTGTTGATTTGCCCCCCTTGATGGCAGTTTTTGCCATATCTCAGATTTTCATGGTGCCTCCACCCTTGATTGTTGCCATGTTGTCGGTATGGGTCTAAAGGTTTCTGCTCATTTCCTCCATTACTCCCGCCTTGCTGACCCATAGCATTCACCTTCTCCTCACCTTCGGAAAGTTTAGGACACTCATCAGTTGCATGCATGTTGGCCATGCAAAGCTTGTCGATCTTGTCATAATGGGCAGAAGGTTTGGGTGTTGGTGCTACCCTCACGATTGTGCCCTCCTCATCTCTGGATTCCTCCGCCATTTTAGACATCAACTTGAATGCCTTAGTTGCTTATTTGTTCAAGATGAACCCTCCACACGTAGCATGCAATCATTGTTTGTCTTGCCTCCGAAGTTCTCCCACAAAGTATCTGATAAGATCATGTTCCGGTATCTGGTGTTGTGGGCATTTAGCTATCATTTTCTTGAACCTTCCCCAATACTCATATAGGGATTCTCCTGAGCTCATCATGATGTTGCTTATCCTTGTCCTCAGGTTCTGGATTCGAGTGGCTGGAAAATATTTTTCCAAAAATCTTTGTTGCAACTGTTGCCAAGTTGTGACACTTCCCTCGGGAAAATCATACAGCCACTCTCTCGGTCCCTCTTATAGAGAAAATAGAAAAGTAAGGAGGCGTATGTACTCCGTAAGGGCCGTAGTTTGGGTACGTATTGTACCACAAGCTATTTCAAAATCTTGCAAGTGTCTAAGGGGATACTCTCTGGGCATATCACTGAATTTGGGTAGTATTTGAATCATTGTGTGCTTTATCTCCCAATTTCCAGCGATCTCGGGCAACACAATGCATTTTGATCGGATGTTATTATTGTTTAGGAACATCATGTCCCTCAAGGTCCTCTCACCTTGGTCCTATTATCCCATAATAACTTCTCTATTCTGATTTGCTCGTACCTCTTTTTCTCACTGTTCCTCTTCCGTGCAGTCCTTTCGATCTCTGGATCAAATAATAATAACTCATCTGAACCTACACTTTTAGACCAGAGCATACACAAACACTAAGGAAAAGCTTACGCAAAAAAGACAAAAGAAATTATTGGCACTATCAGCTCCCTGGCAACGACGCCAATTTGACGAAGTCGTCGTTTCGCTTCGCGCTAATAATAAGTCATGTGACCATAGCTACATTAGTTAGCAGCAAGTCCATAGTCAAATCTATAGGGAACTGATTATAACTTCATTGGTGAAGGTGTCATTAAAAATGGGTTCATTTTGGTATCCTGCTATGACTACACTTGTAGGCAAAACGATAACAAAAGCTGAACTAAAACAAAAAATGTGATTTGATCAAAAGACAAATGATACTTGACTTGGACTTGGCTCATTAAACATGAACTTCACTCGGTCATAGGTGCAATCATATTCACTACATGCATACATCAATTGGTTATAGGTCAAAAGCAATAATACACCTACTGTTACGCATCACACACTAAAGCCTCCAACCCAATCTTTCCTTTCAGTGTATAAGTGTATAAGCCCAAAAATTATCAGTTAATGGATTTAACTATTCTTCCCATAAGCCCTCTCTATGTTGGGCTCTCACTTGAAAGGGTTATGCCCAAAAAGCTTTAAGGTTTAGAAAGCCCAAATCGACCATTTGAATGGGCAACGTCATGGATTGCAACTCCAATACCAATTGTACTCTTCGGCGGCTGAAATTCCTTTCGCTTGTGCCCAAAGCTTACTTGTGGTCAAAACCTCTTGACCAATTAGTGATCAATTAATTAATCAAGTTGCCCAGACCGTTTGAATCAAACATAGTGTATCGAAAACATATTCATGCAGTTATTAAGACCAATTAGACTCACGGGTTTAAGTGTTTATGCTTAGATAATCTTGCCTAAATCAGGCTAAAAAACTTTGCTAGACATAAATGAAATTAACAAGGCAAAAGACATAAAAATAAGACATACTTAACTGGAAAGAAAATTTACTGAATTGAAATAATACTTAAGGCTAAAAGTGCCGCACAAAACATGAAAAGAAAATAAAATACTTAAGCCCACAGACATATGAGTTTTGCTTTCCTCACAATCTCTCAATTTACAGCACAACAAAATATGGTCTATGAATGGTACCATCACGCGAGAAACCTTCAAGTATATATAGGCGCGATTTGGGCTCAAGCTAGCCCAGCCTATAGAGAGTCTGTTGGAGCAAGGAGTCTTTCATCCTCATGATTCATCCATATCTTCAGGCCTAATATTGGAGATTCGAATCCTTGTGGATAGGGTAGAGGTTTAACCCTATCGGCCTCTTTATGGATGACCATCGTCTTCTGCCCTGATCAAGCGCTTACACGTCAGTCCTAGTGCGTCCATCTGTTGTGCCCCATACCTTCCGTTCAATGCTATTGGATCTCGCACGGTACTTTGGGAAAAGGCTTGGGTTAGTTAGCTACCTTCACTTCAAACTTTGGGTCTTCAATTCTGGTTGCTTTATGCACTAAAACGCCTTTGTTTAATATCCATGCCTCTTTCGCATAATGCAGCAGCATTATGCCGTACCTGCACATTATGTCCTACAACGGGCTTTCTCCCGTACTTGTCCTTCCTGGCATAAGACACAAACACAAAAGAAAGAAAAAAAAAAAAAAACTCTATCTACACCTGAAATAGTCTCGCAAACGAGCACAAATATGAGCTCATCATATACTTTAGTCTAGTATACCTTAATTACAATATGGACAAATCTCATACCTTTATATACTTTAGTCCAGTATACCTTAATTACGGCATAGAGAAATCTCATACATTTATCGTACCATTGTTTTGGTATACGTATCGAGTTTCGGTATACCTATACCAAAGTAATCGATATTACCGAAATTGATAAAATTTGGTACGGTATACCGACAACTAACATTAAAAAAAAATTACACAATAAATAAGATTTTACCAATATAATGACATCATAATAATTAAAATATATTACTCCCTCCGTCCCTGAAATGACTTCCTCTTTGGGGACGGCACGAGTTTTAATAAAAAGTTGTAAAGTGTATTGATAGTGGAGAAAAAATGATATAATTATTATTGGAAGTTGTGAAAAGTGTTATAATTAGTATTGAGAGTGGTGAAAAGTGAAAAGTAAGAATAAATAAAGTATTATTAGTGGTGGGGTATGTTTCCAAAAATGGAAAAAAAGAAAGAGGAAGTTATTTGGGGGACGTCCCAAAATGGAAAAAGAGGAAGTTATTTTAGGGACGGAGGGAGTACAAGTTAACAAAGAAAATAAACATTATTCACATCTCAAGTCTCAATAATAAAAGTCAAACACAATAAAATAAATTTTGTAGTTTATCATATCTCAACGATTTCAAACTACAAGTCTATATAATATAACTATGTAATTCGCATGAGTTTATTATTATATATAATTATGTTTTAATATTAATATAAATAATACTATAATTCGATTATATTAAATTCTATAACCTATATATTATATATTGTTCATTTTTATATCGTTTAATTATATTTATATAGTCTCATACTTATATATTCACATATTATATTATACTCCCTCTGTCCATGATATCGTTTTCACTTTTGCCATTTTGGTCCGTCCACAATATCATTTCCACTTCTATTTATAACAGTAGGGTCAACAAACTCCAGTCACATTAATAATAGTAGAACCTAAACTCCACACACAACAATATAACTATGTAATTCACATGAGTTTATTATTATATATAATTATGCTTTAATATTAATATAAATAATACTATAATTTGATTATATTAAATTCTATAACCTATATATTATATATTGTTCATTTTTATATCGTTTGATTATATTTATATAGTCTCATACTTATATATTCACATATTATATAATACTCCCTCCGTCCATGATATCGTTTTCACTTTTGCCATTTTGGTGCATCCACAATATCATTTCCACTTCTATTTATAACAGTAGGGTCAACAAACTCCACTCACAATAATAGTAGAACCTAAACTCCACACACAACAATATCCACTACTATCGACTATTATTCACTACTTTCTTAAAACATGTGTCGTCCCACAAAGTGGAAGCAATATTGTGGACTGAGGGAGTAGATTATATTGATCTTATAAGTTAAATGTAATGTATTTTAGATCAATAATCTTAATTGTAGAGTATGCAATATATTATGTATCTCACATAAGGTGATTATTATATTATAACTATGTTATCATATTAATATAGATAATATGGTTAATTACGCCAAAAATCATGAACTTTGGGTCCATTTCCAAACTTTCCATGAAAATA
The DNA here is from genome assembly GCF_028751815.1 of Salvia miltiorrhiza. Classification (NCBI taxonomy): domain Eukaryota; kingdom Viridiplantae; phylum Streptophyta; class Magnoliopsida; order Lamiales; family Lamiaceae; genus Salvia; species Salvia miltiorrhiza. The sequence goes on from NC_080391.1 coordinate 43,623,467, forward strand.
TTTATTTATTAAAAATTTCCTGAATTTAATGTGTTGAACAATTTTTCCATGACTTTCAAGAATCCCCAAATTGAGTGCTAACATGGCACCTTTTAAGTGATCTGAGTGACATGATGTCGTCAGCGGTGAACCAAAACAACGTCGTTTAGTTGGGGGGTAAAACGACGTATTTTTGAGCCCCAGCCATGCCTTCTAGCCGGAAAATTGACGAGACGTCGCCGGGACCACTCGCTTGGCGTTGGCAGCTTCGGGTCTGCTGCTCGCTGGAGTTAGGGACGACCGGATTCAGCAAGAAAGAGGAGAGCCGGACTCGATTTTGAAGGGTCAATAAGACATTAGGGCTTTTTCAGTAAGTGGCATCTGGTGATGGTGGTGGGGAAGGGCAGCGGAGGTCCCTTTACAATTGCAGAGCTCGTCGGAAATCGAGCAGCAGCGGCGATTCTAGATTCGCAGAGCCCTAACCATGCCACTGCTCAATCTGGGAGGCGGCGGCCGTGGAAGGTCTGTGGGGGTGGTTGGGGGACGAGGAATGCGGCGGATCTGATGATGGTGGGGGGGGGGGGGGGGCAATGGAGAGAGAGGTGTGGTGGTGGGCAAGGGCAGTGTAAGGAGTGGCAGATGGGGCCGGAGAAGGCAGGGGAGGGCGGTGGAGGAAGGCGCCGGATCTGAGGGGTTCAAGGGGAAGCACATTCAAGGGGACTTCGGCGGCGGCAGCGGTGTTCCGCTGAACCTGGAGGTGGGGGAGGGAAATGGATTAATTATATTTTATTTTTTATATTTTTTTGTTTATTGTTTTCCATGTGTTAATTTTTCAGTACAAGTAAGCTCCAAATCAGCTCGATATGCCTAAAAATTACCATGTCAACTCGGTACTCACCGGAGCTCAAAAGCGTGGAAAAAATTATTCACCTCCTTAAATTCAGGGAATTTTTTATAAAAAAAACAAAGTTCATGGCAAGTTTGGAAATTGTCCCAAAGTTCATGAGTTTTGGCGTAATTAACCCAAAATAATACTTATATTAAATTGTATAACATATTTATTATATATTGTTCATTTTTATATCGTTTGATTATATTTATAGTCTCATACTTGTAGATTCATATATAATATAATAAATTATATTGATATTATGTTAAATATAATTTATTTTAGAACAATAATCATAATTATAGAATACAATATAATTATGTGAATTGTTATATAAATTAGTGCCACTTATTTTATAATTATAATTATAACTATAGTTATATGTTAACTTTTTACTATATACATTGATCCCAATATAGATTACATACATCATTTTATAATATTAATAAATACTTTTAAAAATATATACATAAAAATATCTATTATATATTTTTAAAATATAGATTTTGATACAGTACATACCACAATTTTCGGTATATTATGGTATACTGATACACCGGTGATGTTGTATCATATCTTGTTACGGTATATACCTTTAATACAACATTTATTGATTTTACCGGTATATACTGTGGTATCAATATACACCAATATACCCTGGTTTCTAGAAAATCTACATTTTTACCTTACAGAAAATTTTCGGTACGATATCATACCTTAACGAAAAGTCCAATATACCTTAAATTCGGTATTTTACAGTATTTTTTGGTACGGTATGACCGATATACCAAATTTTCGATATGTTTCCCCATCCCAATATATATATTATTGGGATCCAGTAAAAATAATTATTTTTTGTAACAAATAAACAAAATAATGTACGAAAAAATTATTTGTAATGCACGAATAATCGTATTAAGTTAATGTGGTGAAATTTTTTATTTCTCCAGATTCGAACTCAAGTGAAAATTTTATTTTATTTCATTTCTTATCACATTTGATCATTCTCGTTGAATAATTTCTCTATATATAGTCTCTTCGTCCCTCAAACATCTTCTTAAGGGAGTGTGAACAAATTTTAATAAAAAATAGATATGTATTTGATTTGTGGAGAATGGATCCATAAAAAATAAAGATTATTTTAAAAAATAAATTAAAAAATATTTTAAAAATAAATTAAAATAAAAATAAAGATGTCCGAGGACGAAGCCAATATATATTAACCGTCGAAAATATGAGTAGGGATGGCAACGGGCTGGATCTGGATCGGGTCTGGCCAATACCAGATCCAGATCCGTTTTCATATACTAGATCCAGATCCAGATTCAGATCCGTGGATCTGAAAATTTTGGATCCAGATCCGTCAGATCCGCGGGTCCACGGGTCCAGATCCATGGATCTACTATTTTTAAATTAAATTAAAAAAATTTCACAAAATCAACAACATCTAATTTCTATTATGAAAAATATAACACAAAATACTTTTATCTAATTACTTTTAGTTTTTATTCTTTTGAATATAATTTATTTATTATTTTTAATTTAGTTAATATTATTAGTAAACTAAATATAAAATATATATAAAATAAAATGGATCCACGGGTCGGATCTAGGCCGGATCCGGATCTAAAATTTCAAGATCCAGATCCAGATCCGGATCCAAATCCAGATCCAGATCCAGATCCAGATCCAGATCCAGATCCAGATCCAGATCCAGATCCGTTGGGTCCAAAAATTTGAGATCCAGATCCATAAAAACGGATCTGGATCCACGGATCTGGATCGGGTCCAAGATCCACTGCCATCCCTAAATACTGTTATGCTAAACTTCATCAGTTATCACAGAAAGTAAGCTAAGTCATCATTTGCACTTAGAATTTTAGGCCTCTATTTCTTGTTGGGCCCTGACCCAAATTATGCAGATTTGTTCTGACCAAGCCCGATTAGCAACGGCCCATTATTCGACTGATCCTGACCCGAATAAAAAGTCCGAATTAGGCCGAAGCTTAGCTGCTTCTTCATCCATTATTATCAGTTATCCCTATTATTTTTCAGTAGGGTTTATCACTCTCTCTTTCTCTCTGCAACACATCCCAACTAGGGTTTAACCCTTCCATATCCACCGTCTACAAATGGCGTCGCCGTTATCTTCCATTTTCCGAGCTCGATTCCCCTTTACCACTTCATCTATCTACAAGGTACGCCCTTCCCCCCCTTTCATTTCAATTTCCCAAACCCTAATCCGATACCCGGTGATCAGAGCTCTCTCCACCTCCGCCCTTCCCGGTGATTTCCATCTTCCAGATCCCCAGTCGCCTGCTCCTTCCTTCAATTTCAATCAGAATCCCGGCAATCAGGGCGCCCCCCGGAATAATGATTTCGGGAACCCTACCGGTCAGAGGAACAATAATTTCCAGAATAATCAGGGTTATGATGCCGGTTACGGTAATAGTAATGGCGGTGTGAATCGGGGTTATCCGAATCAAGGGAGTTTCAGTCCGGGTCAAGGAGTAAACCCCAGCCCTAATTTTCCAGAACAGGGGGTTCGGCAGAACCAGAGGTATCCGCCGAACTCGAGAACGAATATGGTGAGGGATAATGTTAATCAGTGGGGTAATAACCAGAATCAAGGACCTAGGTCGTACTCGAGCCCGAATTTGGCGAGGGACAATAATCAGAATCAAGGATATGCGCCGAGTTCGAACCCAAATTTGGTGAGAGATAACGCTAATCAGTGGAGCAATAATCAGAATCAAGGATATGCAGCGAATCCAACCCCGAATTTGGAGAGGGGTTATCCTCAACAAGGCGGATTTCAGAACCAGGGTTATCCGCAAAACCCTAATCGGCCTAGTGGTGTTGGTGGCGGTGGTGTGAATCAAGGGAGAAATAGCTATAACGCTCAACCTCAACAGCAAAACCAGAATCAGTGGGGATCACATGGGCAGGCTGTGGCAAATGATAATCGAGGTCCAGCCACGATGGAACAGTCAGCCAGCACGGTTGGGACTCTTGTTGTCAACTTGTTTAGTTTGTGCAGAGAGGGTAAGCTTAAGGAAGCAATTGAACACATGGATCAGGGGGTGCTTGCGGATGCTGAGTGTTTTAGTTTGCTTTTTCAGATGTGTGGGAACTTAAAGAAGTTTGAGGAGGCGAAGAAAGTGCATGATTACTTCTTGAGGTCGGTGCATAGGGGTGATCTCGAATTAACAAATAAGGTGCTTGACATGTACTCAAAGTGTGGAAGTATGACGGATGCACGAAGAGTTTTTGATCATATGCTTGATAGGACTATGGATTCTTGGCACTTGATGCTTAATGGGTATGCAGCTAATGGTCTTGGTGATGATGGTTTGGCATTGTTTGAGCAGATGAAGACGACTGGTTTACCACCGAATGGGGAGACTTTTCTTGCTGTTTTAGAAGCTTGTGCTAATGCTGATGCTATTGAAGAGGGATTCATATATTTTGATTCAATGAAGACTGACTATGGGATTTCTCCTGGAATCGAACATTATGTGGGACTTTTAGGTGTTCTTGGTAAGTCGGGACATCTTGCTGAGGCTCAGGGGTATATAGAGTCTCTTCCGTTTGAACCTAGTGCTGTTTTTTGGGAGGCATTGATGAACTATGCTCGTATACATGGAGATATTGAGCTTGAAGATCATGCTGAGGAGTTGTTGGTCAGTCTCGACCCTTCAAAGGCTGTCACAAACAAGATCCCGACTCCTCCAAAGAAGCACTCCCGGCTCAACATGCTCGTGGGGAGAAACAGGATACTGGAGTTCCGAAATCCTACTCTCTACAAGGATGACGAGAAGTTGATGGCTGCGAACCAACCTCAAGCTTATGTGCCTGACACAAGATACGTTCTTCATGACATTGATCAGGAAGCAAAGGAGCAGGCATTACTCTACCATAGTGAGCGTCTAGCAATTGCTTATGGTCTGATTAGCACTCCAGCAAGGCAGCCCCTGCGAATCATTAAGAACCTTCGTGTATGTGGTGACTGTCACAATGCTATAAAGATCATGTCCAGAGTTGTTGGGAGGGAGTTGATTGTGAGAGACAATAAACGGTTCCATCATTTCAAGGATGGCAAATGCTCTTGCAACGACTACTGGTAAGTAGTTTCCCACTCATCAATGCTGGTGGCTTGATCATCATGCTTGTGAGAAGATTAGGACTCTGTTGGTTCTATGATGAACGGCATGCTACTGTCTAGATTTACATAGAAACGACCAACTCTTTGGCTTGTCGAATGTAGTTTCATTCATCTATGTTCAATTCACAATGGAATTCAACTCTCACTGGCAGTCTATAGGTATTTTGAGTAGTGAGATGGATATGATAATTGGCATTGCTCTAGGAAGGATTTCAAGTTACTATCCGTGCATATATTCAAGCATAATTTATGAAGTTAACTTCTCTTCAATCATTTTTGGTAGTTATTTTACAGTTGGAATCATTTGTTAGTTATGTAGATCAACCTACTGGTATTGTGGATGTCTGACGTATATTTGATTTGTAGTCGATAATTTATATACTTTTATTTGGTAAAAAGTTGTTCACTACACTAATGTTGGACTGAAAAGCTCTAAATCTGGGGAGCGATATCGTTAACGTTAAAATTGTTAGTTCACGAGGACGTTAAATATCACTAAGTGTGCATTTACTTTGATGGATAAATTTATCATTGGAAAAATGAGAGATAACAAAAATTTATGCCTTAAATGTTTCTTTTCCAACATTTGACAAGTTCACCATTTTTTCTTATTTTCACTTCAAGTATTATCCCTCCATTTTTGAGCATGTTGGAAAAGAAATGAGACATTTAAAAATATAAATTTGTTATCTTTTATTTTTTAATGATAAATTTATCCATCAAAGTAATCGCACCCTAAAAATTTATAAAGTCTGGATTTGCTAAAGCAAGCATAATCATACAAAGATACTAAACTTGGTTCATTTCTATTGAATTTGGTCTAGCACGATCAAATAAAACATAAAAATGCTCGAAATCATATCCAACACACACAGCAAAGACGAGTAATTGATCCAGTATGTAATCACGGTGCGAGTTTGGGGTATCTCAAGCCATTCTATTGATAGTTCTAATTGTCGCATTAAATTTCGCTCAAACACTTGTTAAATTGAGGTTTTTGGTAGTATAAAAATATTTTATATAGTTAAAATTGTCCAAAACATCCATCAACATTATTGGTTCGCGTGTTACACACAAAGCTACATTGTGACAAAAGGAGGAATTCTTTTTGCAGAGTTCTACTATTAACTTATAATTGTGGGGTTTTTTTTTTCTTTTATTCTTGGGGGGGGGGGGGGGGGGGGGGGGGGGGGCGGGGGCTAATTAAGTACCTTTTGCATGTATAGTTAATTCAGTATATATTTAATAAGTGTTTGTGTGTGTGTGGGTTTTTTTTTTTTTTTTTTGAATTGCTATGATTTGTGAATTGAACATATGCATTACCTACATTCATTTATATATATAACTGCAAACTTGTATGTATTGCATTTTGCAACATGTGTGTGGGTGTGGCACATACAAAATGAAGCTAAAAAAAGTGAGAGTAGAGGAGGGGCATTAAGCACATGAATATGCAGTAGTTGGAATAAACTCAAAATGTCGCAGCTATCAATGACCGGTGCAGAGGAGAAAATGATTGAATCATGTGCTCCTATTTTAATTCACCCAACAACTACAAATAAACCTCACATTTCATACCTTTATAACTCCATGCAACCATCTTTCAAGTCTAGAGAGAGAGAGAGAGATGGAAAGGGGCGAGGAAAGTGGGGAAGAAAAGGCAGAATTTCTGTGGGAGAAGTTGAGGAATGTAGGAAAGAGAGGGCATTCGACTCCTGCAGCTTCATTTTGGAGAAGGAAGGAATTGCACGACACTTTGGGGATAATTTCATCGAGAAAACTTGCCGCTGCTTTCTGGGAGCTCCATCAATACAAGCCACTCACTAACATGCGCCGCCGCCTCACTGCCCCTCCGCCGCCTACTCTGGTAAACCCTTAATCACGCGCAACATGCTTTCATTTTTAATTTTGTGAATTTTCGTCTTTAGAGTTGTTTAAAAAAAATAAATAAATAAAAATAAATAAATAAATAAATAAATAGGATATGTGAGTTGATTTTGTTTCTGTATGTTTGATACTCTCTCCGTCTTATTACAAATATCCTACTTTTTATAATGAGATGTTTCATTACAAATGTTTTTTTTTTTTTGCAATATATTCTCTCTCTACCTAATATTTTTCTATTAAAAAATAATGAGACATTTGTAATGGACGGAAAGAGTACAATTAATTAATTGATGAGTTATGTAGTGCATTAATGATGTAACTAATTTAGAGGGTACATGCAATATGTGGACGTGTGGTCTACCATTTGACTAGTCACGGTGTTGGTTTGAGTTGGTCCTCTCATAAATAAATCGGGCATCTATTTTAATCTTGCAAACAAACTATCACTTTTCTTTTTTAGGATGTTGCATTCTATATTTTATCCTTATAATTCAATTTTACAAACATCTCTTACTTACTAGAAAACCACTTCATGGCCTATACCCAATTCTTATAATTCAATTCGAACTCGACTAAAAGACATCGATCAAACCATTTAATTAAAATTCGTATTGAAATCAACGTGCTATACTTTTTGTGGACGAAAAAATTATTTTATTTTATGTCAACTAATATAAAAATATATAGGAAATATTCACATTCAAGTGAAAAAATATTATTTTTGTATATGACAAATTTTGTATGAAAATCAGTGAAATTCTGACATTTTATGACGAAGCAATGCTATTGCTGGTTTGTGACAAGTTTGTAGCGTGGATATATAGTTTGGGACTTAGTTAATTTGGGTATATTCTACTTGTTATTTTTAAAATGTTCCTTATCATAAGTGGGTAAGTTTTTCTCCACCCCTTTATTAGTAAACGTGATACATGAAGTGATTAATGTCTTATTGTATATGAATACGAGACAACATGAAATTTGAACCAAGTACTTCATGTATATGAGCAAAAGCTGGTTGCTGGTACACTTCAAATAATAGGATTTTGGGAATATTTATATAACTACCAGCTTAGGTATTATACTGAAGTTGCACATGAGCATATGGCCTACATTTGATCAAAAAAATCTTTGGTATTTTCACAATTATACGAGCTATACGGATGCTGCAACACAGGGCATTTTTAGGTGTTGCTTTTGAATGTATTTCTGGAGAAGAATGAAAAATAGGCTGGAGCTGCATGTCCAAGTTGAGATTCATGTTAACTATTTGCTTTCTTATCATCCAGCCTGAAAGTTGGAGTAATTCGAGGAGGCGTGTTGCTGACTTACTAAGGCAGCATCATCGATCAATTGAAACAAGTAGTCATGCTACACAAACTGTGTCACCTTCGAGTTGTAGCAGTTCAATGGAGGTGAAAAAGTCTTTTCTTTTCTTTTGTATTTCTTGATCTTGAAGGTTGATTGTGAAACTTATTGATTACTCTTGTGTTACAGATTGCACTTTGTAACCCTGCTACCTCTCCCAGCTCAATCGAATTAAAAGGGAGAAACGGAGAGCTAACTTATAGCTTCAGAACATCGACAGAAGTGCTTAGAGTTTTGAACCGTGTGTGGAGCCTGGAGGAGCAGCATGTTTCCAACATGTCTCTCATCAAAGCGCTGAAGAAAGAGTTGGGTCGCGCTCGTTTTCATGCAAAAGAGTTGGTTAGAGATCAGCAAGGTGGTCGACATGAAATGGTTGAACTGATGAAGAATATCACTGGAGGTGGAGGCAAACCAGTCAGAAAAAGCAAGGCTAAAGTTGAGTCCACACGAGATGATGAACTTGAGCACGAGAGGAAGTTGAGGAAGCAATCGGAGACCTTACAAAGAAAGTTAGCTCAGGAGCTTTATGAGGTTAAGCGTTCTGTAGCTAGCGTTTCTAAGGAACTGGAGAAAGAAAGGACTTCGCGTAGTTTCTTGGAAGAGCTTTGCGATGAGTTAGCATGGGCAGTGAGAGATTGTGAAAAGGATCAGAGGCAGAAATCTGACAGTGATTTGGGTGAGAGAGGCGATCATGATCAGTTGATTCTTCGTATATCTCAAGCGTGGCTTGATGAACGGATGCAGCAACATCAGACCATCCAGAATGAAAGAAATGGCAACCAAATGGTAGGGAATCCCATGTATCGGAGAAGCTCACTGGAATCAATCCCAATTAACATGGGAGCTAGTGCTCGTCAAGAGGAAGATGATGATGATGATGGATCCTCAAGTAGTCATTCTACTTGTTTTGAGGTGGACAAAATAAATGAATGCAGCTTGAAACCGCAAGGACAGAAACTTCAAGAAAATCATTTTGAGGAAATGCTGAAGATAAAAGAGTTTAAGGAAAAACTCGAGTCTTCTGATAGGAGAGCATTGAGTCCATCGAGGTTGCAGGCGAAGTTTGAGGAACATATGGCTCGAGCAATGTCACATGGTAAAATAGGGATTTCACACAAGGCTGAAGCAGTGAAAAGAAATACTTGTGATGATATAAGTGAACTGGATTCGAACCATGCTATCAACAATCTAATCAGATATTACCATTCGTTTTCAGAAAATGGAATGCCAGTTAATAAAGATGATGCAACCTTGAGAAAGAGTTCCCAAAGTCCAGTACGCGAATGGACTCAAAAACGGCCAGCTCGGGAATCAGAGACAACATCCAAATTTCTCCCTGAATTGAAGGAATGTACCCTGAGAGGAAAGCTATTTGAAGCAAGGTCGGAGGGTCAGAAATCACGCTCACGCCAGAGAGCTTCCATTTACCCTTCCAGAGGTGAATGATATATTGTTCCTGGCAAGTAGTTAACATTCCTGTCTGTCTTTAGAGACGTACATCATGATTGCATTAGCTAAGCATACACATAATACAATGTATTGTCATTTGATTACTCAAAAACTGATAGCATTTGCTTTCTAAAATATTCAGACAGTTATTTGTTACTGAAAATGGATCTAATGTAGTATTTGAGCCTACTTAGTCGATAGAAGAAGTCCATGGTCTCCGGTAAGCCAGGTTTAGTACATGTGTGAAGGAAAAGGACTCCAGCCTCCATCATTTGATCATGACATGGGGAAGACAAATGAGGCTTCTCTTTCCTTGGGGTTCCCTTCTATAATCGAAAGAGTTTTTCTATCCAAATCTACCACAACTGTGCATAAGGTGTGAAGTAATGGACCTGAAATACCAGAAAAAAGAAAAGGTATGATTTATGCTTACTTTCTAAGTTGTTGAGACTTTTGAATTCTAGTTCTTCATACCTGTCATGTAAATAGGATATTTTGTGTCGTCGTTGTCCCCAAGGAGAGCGAGAAAGTCACTTGTCGATCCCGTGGGCAGCACAGTGGCTCTTTTTTGTCTGCTCAATGAGTTATCATCTTGTTCCTTCACAACCAAAAGTTGAAATAAGTTTTAGAAAAAGAAAATACTCATTTTTGAAGAAAATGTGCTTGTTTGCCTGCCTGCTGAACTTGAAGGTGAAGGTACGTATTGGCATGGAAGAATGGCAGTGATCCTACTTCATGAACCGAGCAGCGATTTCTTGACGCTGTTTCTACATTCAAAATCCTCCGTGTGTTGACATCGATCAGATTGTAGCTATGCCCCACAGAAGCTTCTGAAGTATAAAGCCTCTGAAGCCACACAAGACAATCAGAAGAGAGGAATCTAAATATGAGTAATGAAGAAGCTTTACTTACTGCCAAGGCATCATCTAAGTTTTGTGCTTGGAGCAAGTCCCTCGAGATGAAGTTCCTTCCAATCCCTCCTGCTGCAATCTCGTGCCTCGTAGGCGGGACTGAATTCAGCGTAAAAGCCTGCAAGAAACTAGCTAGGAATCCTTAGCAAACAGAACATTATTCATAATATCTGATGAGGAAGAAATGAAATACCAGTCCATGAGTATTGAAGCCGAAAGCACAGGTGGGGAGCTCGCCTGCATAGGTGTAAGCAGTGAAGGATGCTCCACTTTCCAGATTCCCCTTAATCAAGTAACTGCCAGCAAGCAAAATTGAGAAAAGAGAAAATAGTCCATTAGTAAGCATTTGGACATACGTACGTATGCCCGAGCAGGGCGACGTTGGCGTCCTCGTTGTGGGCTGCCACAGCCATGGATTCAGCAACAACAAGAATGTCAGTGCAGTCATCATTGGTAGCATCCGCCTTGGGAATAAAGGGGAGTATCTCTTTCCGGAAATTGAGCAGCATTATGTGGAGGAAGGGTGCGCCGCTTCCTTGAGCAGTTCCTTTGAGCTCATCCCAGTAGATGGGGTACTTTTTCTTATTGGTTTGGGAGAGGGATGTGAGGAGTGGGTTTGAATGTGGAGACTCTGCAAATGGGAGCATCTGCTTCTGCAGAATTACATCGTTTTCAAGCCTGCTTTTGATCATGCTCGAGAATCTTTCACCGATCAGAAAACCCATCTCAAATCCATCTTTGCACGGACCAACTTCAAACATTTCCAGCCTTTTCGATTCCATCTTCTTTTTCAACGCCAATTTTTATCTCTCTTGCTCAACCTTCTTGCTTACTACCTTATCTTCCTACTAAACTCGTGTCTATTTAACCCCTAGCCGTTGAATCTATTTTTCAGAATTTAATTCATACAATACACAATTAGGGGTGGTAATAATTCCATTCCGATTATTCGGTTATAACCGTAATCGAACCGGAATTTCGGTTAACCAATAATCCAAATTAGCCGATTCGGTTCGATTACCGATTATTAAGTTTTAAATATGCCGGTTATTCGATTTAATTGGTAACCGACCGGTTAAACCGAATAACCGATTAATTAAATGGTTAAATAATAATTAATACATATATCTAATATATTCTAATACTCCCCCCGTCCACAAAAAAATAGTCACTTTCTGCCATTTTTGGATGTCCACAAAAATTAGTCTCTTTCTATTTTTGGAAACTATCTATCACATGGTGGGTCATATTCTCCACTCACAATGCAATTAATTATCATTATAAACACTACTTTTTAAGTGAGACAATTTTTCCACTCACAATACAATAATCATTTTTATTAAAATTTGTGCCATCCACCTTTAGGATTATTTTTTGTGAACGAATGGAGTATTTTATAATATTTTAACGGATTTTATTTTCAATAGTGAGGAATATATTTTATTTTTAGCTGTACATTTTTATTTTCAATAGTGGGGAGTAACAATTGTTATCAGATAAGAAGGATACTCAAAATCATTACCAATGCTTTTCAATGTGATTTTTCTGTTATATCCTTCCAATTATGTTTCTCCTACTAATATGTATGATCATTATTTTCTACTTAAACGTGTAAATTATTTTCAAATTCTGAAAATAAGAACACAAGGGTTTGTGTTTAATCAGTTATTCTAGAAAATTGTAAAAATAGATGATTAAGAATTTTTATTTTAATTAATATTGTTTTTTTAAAAAAATAAAGTAAATTAAACAAGTTAATTCGGTTAATCGATTAACCGATCCGATTAATCGGACCGGTTAAACGGTTCGGTTATCGATTACCTATTTCATGGTTAATCGGTTCCGGTTAACCAGAAAATCGGTTCAGTTATAAACGAATCGGACTGATTCCCACCCCTATACACAATACCCATAATCCATTGTTTTTTAACCAGCGACTCTCTCTCTCTCTCTCACACACACACACACACAGTTCACCTATGTAATGATATAGATGAAATAGAACTTTTATTGAAAATAAAAAAAAACAAACACCAAACAACCCAAGAAAGCACAAGGCGCAGACTCGGGATCGGACCTCATTAAAACCTCTCTTAAGGAAAACCCATAGGGAAAAAGCCTTAAGAGTAGGAAAAAGAGTGTCCGTCTAAAGCGATAAGCAAAAGAAACAAACGCTAAACAAAAGAAAATACGGGGGAGAGGCGGAGTTAGGACTGCCTCAGGAATTCTGACCGAACCATCATCCCAAGGTAGCCCCGGCCCATCCATCTGTAACCAGACAACACCAACAAAAAAACCGAAGCCAAAACCAGAGAACAACGTAAAGACCAAACGGAAGAGAAAACAAAGCATGAAAAACACATGCGTGATAAAACAGAACATGTGGAAAAGAGCAACCCACAAGAAACGGCAAGGCGCAGCAGGGGCTAGCGCACTGGAACCCTGAAAAACCCCAACCTTGGCGCTCCAAACCCAGCCACCATAACAAGAAAACCCTAAACCAGACGGCTAAAGCGACGAGAGATGTCATCCTGCACCAAATCAATGATCTCCGGGATAGCTTCACTCCAACAACCTTCACGCATCAAGGAAGAGGCTAAGATGTTACCCTCTCAGTAAATATGAGAAACCTACACCCGCCAGTTCGAAACGAGAGAAAGAATACGAGCCCAACGATTCTTGAAACGCCAGGGAACATGAGATGAACGAGCTTTAAGGAGAAGAACCATAAACATGGAAACGGACTCCACCCATATGCTTTGTCAACCTTTGAAAACCGCCTGCTCCGCTTCATATGCCACTCCTGAACCCTGCGAAAAATGAAAACATCCCAGAATAAAGTGTTAAAAAAATATGGATATAAATATCCAAGACTATTAAAATAAAATAAAAGGTAAATATCATATTAGTTAAACCTAAAATTATACTCGTTTTATTTAAAACATTTTGAATAATAAAAAGTAGTATTTTTTAAAATTCCAAATTATTATATTTGTATCAAAAATATTCTGCTTTTCATTTTCGATCTCCAGAATCATGACATGGTTCACCTGATGTCACCGTGTAATTTATATTTTATTATTTAGTTGATATGACACAAATCGACGTCGTTTTATACCATATCATTTTAAAAAACGACGTCCTTTTGTACCATGTCAGTTGATTCAAATTGCGTTGAAGGTTATTCAACGCCGACTTAATTTTTTTAATGATATGGCATAGAATGATGTAGTTTTGTGCCATGTCATTTAAAAAAATAAAATATAAATTAAATTGTGGCATTCGACAAGACACGTCATGATTTCGAAGACCAAAAAATGGACGCGGGACATTTTTGATACAATGGGTATAGTTTGGAGTTTAATATGATATTTACTCTAAAATAAATGACACTTGTATAACAAAATCATGATAACTATTTTATTTCTTGCTGGATTTATAATGGTACGAAATCAACAACAAATTTCATGCATAATATAAGAAAATGTGAGACAAAAAAAAATTGCATGAAAAATAAAAATCAGGAAAAATCTTGAGATCATAGTCTAGAAATCGTTCACTATATATATAATAGGCTTACAAAATTCTCCCTATACAAATATCAAGTGAGGATTGAGCTATTATATTAAAAAATCTTACTCCCTCTTTCCTGTAAAACTTGTCCTAATTTTCTTCTTTGGGGTGTCCACAAAAAATAATCATTCTATTTATGGACACTACCCCACAATAGATTAGCCTCCATATATTAACTTATTTACCTATTCTTTCATATAGTGGGACACTATCTCCACTTACAATACAATTAATTATCATTATTAATACTACCTTTATGGTGAGACCATTTCCCCACTCATAATACTTAACCAATTTTATTAAAACTCGTGTCACTTATTTTAGTGTGTGCTAAATATTCCTGATTCATCACGCCGGGTTTTTAAATTTTAATAATAATATTTGAAAACTAAAATCTTGCGCTAAGACACCAACAATATCTTTGCTTGATTTAGTTATTTAAATTGGAAGAACAAAGTTCAACGTCATCTTTGATTCATTTATCTTGTGGTTTGAAGATTTTTTCCTTTCTAAGAAGCAAAATCTAAATAAGAGTTGTGCGTTGGGTGTGCCAGGTAATATGGCAGCTGACGGTGGCCCCCGGCCGGTCAATGGATAAAAGTGAATACTGACGGTTCTGCGTTGGGTGTGCCAGGTAATATGGCAGCTGGCGGGGTTTTCCGTGATAATTTTGGGTGGGTCCGTGGCTGTTTCCACTTTAAAGGTGGAATCGGTTTTGCGTTTGAAGCAGAGTTACTCGCTGCTATTTATGCTATTAATATTGCCGATAATAGAGGATGGCGTTCCCTTTGGCTTGAGGCAGATTCTACTTATATAGTTAACCTTCTCAATTCTCGTTCTAATGACGTTCCGTGGCGTTTCATGGCTCTGTGGAAGAGGACTATCAGTTTGCTTTCGAACTTTAAATTTCAAGTATCTCACATTTACAGAGAAGGAAACACTGCAGCTGATCTTATGGCAAATCAAAATCGTTTGGAGGGATGGTGGCCGTTTGCGATTGACGAAATTAAGGAAACCGTGGCTCTTGATATGGCCACGCATAGCAGGGTCCGTATTAAATTATAATGCTGCGGTTATGGCTTGCTTGTTCAGTTGGGAACTTTTTTCAAACACCTGGTGCTCTCGGTGGTGCTTTCAGTTGGGAGGGTTCTTTTTGCAGGTGGCTGTTCAGTTGCGCGTGTTATGTGCTTGACGGGTTCATTTTCTTATGTTGGAGACAGATTTTGGGGCGTTGTGTTGATGGGTTTTGGGTGGATCGACCTAGATATAAGTTGAAAATGCACTGGGGTTTTTCTTCGAACACTTGGTGTTCTGGTTTGCGGCTTCCTGTTGTTTTGGATTTGCGGTTGCTGGTGGATTGGTCGGGCAGCGCTTCTGGCTGTGTCCGGGGCTGTGGACGTCTGAGCTGCTGGCGTTTCTGGAGGTGGAAGAATAAGGGGTGGTCGGACCGTCTTTTCTGGTGGTTTCTTTTGGTTGCTCCTGTTCGTAGGGTTTTCCGGCAAAGGCCTCTCACCGGTCGTGCTGCTATCCTCTGTTTGTGCTTTTCCGTGCTGGTTTTTGTTCAAAGTTCTTGTAGCTTTCTTTCGTTTTCTGGTTTGGTTCTTTTCGGGCTCACGGCGTCGGAGTCTTTTCGGCCGTGTAGGCGTTCTTGGTTGGCTTTTTGGCGCAGGTTCATTAACACAAGATGCTCTTTGAGGTTTGGTAGTTTTGGCGACGGCGTCTCACCGGCCAAAACTACTAGCTTTGGGATGCTTTGCGGTTTTCTTCTACTTGAGGTGCTAACGGCGACGGCATATAACCGGCTGTTAGCTACCTCTGGTCTTGACGGGCGTGGAGTTTTTGTTGACTTACGGCGACGGCGTCTTACCGGCCGTATTGTCTCTTTTTGCTTGCTCACGGCGACGGCGTCTAACCGGCCGTGTTGCTTTTCTTTTTTCTTTGCGTTTTTTCTTCTTGGTTGGCTGTTGGCGACGGCGTCTCACCGGCCCTCGGCCTACCATTCCTTTGTTTCGTTTTTTGGTCGGGTTAGAGCCGAGATTGTTTGGGGACGATGGTTAGGCCGGAGTTCCCGAAACTCTCTCTTCCGCTCTTCTCCTTCTGTTCCTTTTCTGTTAGACGGGTACTCTTTTTCCTTTTTACGGTTTTTCCCACTGGGTTTTCCGTAAAAAGGTTTTAATGAGGCTCGGCCCTTAGTCTGCTTTTCTTGTGCTTTCAAGGGTTTTTTAGGTTCTTTTTCCTTTTCTTTTTTTTTTTTATATAAAATGCATTTTAATAAATCTAAATAAGAGTTGTGAAAACGAAAAAGGTAATGATATCCGTTGTTGTCCTCGTTTATTAAAGACGTGATTGGGACTGATTTTGGGAAATTAAGGGGGGGGGAGAGAGGCAGCTCATATGGAGTTCGAGAAATTGAGGCTTCGTGCTCTGCTACCAATTCTTGCATCTCTTGTTCTGCTATGTTCTGTTAGTCTTTTGCATATTTGATTCCTTCGCTCTTTGAAAGAAAAGCTAAAAAAGGCTTCATTGGGAAGAACATAAATGTTTTAATTGATGGTATTTTTTTTTCATAACAATGGAACAATAACAACTGAGCTATATAAAGCTACATAGCAGTAAACCCTAAAGGAAGAAAGATAACCAAACTCTATCGGGTATAACAGAACCAACAATAAAGCAACACTTGTCTCAAATAACTAGGTGATAGCTGGTAGCTAAGAATGATCTAGAATGCCATCATCCTGCACATGCTCTCCATCATGAGCTAGCACTTCCTCTTGATATTGATCGGTAGAACGTTGAGAGATATGATGAGTTGGCTTCGTGCTTTTAGCTTCATGCACAGGTTGCATGCCATGTTGGATTTCGGTTGAGTGAGGTATTCTAGCATGCCCCCTCAATTCGAGCGAGCTAGAAGGAACAATGTGAAGCTTGTTCCGAAAGCGAGTGAAGGATTGCACACTCAAAGGCTTGGTGAAAATATCGGCAGTTTGATCGAGAGAGGATACATGAAGAACACGAAGAGAATGAGCAGCAATCTTCTCACGAACGAAGTGAATATCAAGCTCGATATGTTTAGTACGAGCATGAAGGATAGGATTAGTGGCAAGAGAAATGGTACTTGTGTTGTCAACCCAGACAGTCGGGATGCTGATGCGTCTTCGACTTTTGGGCTATTTGGCCCTAGTTTTTTTTCTTCTTTGTGTATGTTTGAGTCGTCTAGGGGAGAAAACAGGTATTCAGGAGGAGAAACCTCGGAAAAGGGCATATGCACAAAATGTGATCAGAATGGGCATTACTGGAACAAAACTATCCAAGCTTCTAGAAGTGAAACTTACCAGGAAGAGAGCTTGACAAAGTACCCCTCAGAACCATTCGAGGCGCGGGAACCTCCGAAGTGTACCACCTAGTGTTAGGTTAACCGAATGAAGCAGTTGGTAAGGCCATGACAGTAGTCGCAGTCAGCACAGATGGGCTATATATGAACCAGGATGAGAGCTTGGTGAAGTACCCCTCAGAACCATTCGAGGCGTGGGAACCTTCGAAGTGTACCACCTGGTATGAGGCCAACCGAAGAAAGAAGCTAGTATGACCATATCCATCAACAGCAGTCAGCAGCTGAAGTTATATATGGAAAGACATGTGGAAGAGATTGCTCGGAAGATTCTGGCGAATTCTAGCAATGGAAAGATCTGGAATAATGTGGAATCAACCCCAAATCCGCTGGAGATCCATTATCAATCAAATCAAATCAAGGATCAAGTTAAATATGAAAGGAAATCTGCTGCCAGATATGGTCTGCCGGCTAGGGTTTGACTGCTACCGAACTGTAACAACCCGGCTCCAGACTTGACGGCTGTCCCCATAGATCAACACGAGTCTTTTCTAGCGTGTTTTGTCATCACTCGCACGCTCCCTGAGAATCTTCCCAGGGGGTCACCCATCTTGAAATTGCTTCAAGCCAAGCACGCTTAACATTGGAGTTTCTTCCATGTGGGCACCAGAAAAGAATATGCATCTTGTTGATATGAGTAGCACTTATCAAATCATTTAAGCTCTCCTCGAATATATAGTCTCATACCTGCATATTCTCGGAATCCCTCTCGTTCGGGTGTGTTCCGGTTCATCCCTGCTCCCCTCCGCTTGGAAGTTTTAATCGGAGCCACTCCTTATCCGTGCCTCTTTTGCACCGGCGATCACTCCGCACTTCGTCCTCGGGCGTCACAGGCCCACCAGCTTCCGCTTGGTTCGTTCCCGAAGCACACCGTACTGGAAGAGGTTCAGCTCTGATACTACTATGTAACAACCCGGCTCCAGACTTGACGGCTGTCCCCACAGACCAACACGAGTCTTTTCTAGCGTGTTTTGTCCTCACTCGCACGCCCCCTGAGAATCTTCCCAGGGGATCACCCATCTTGAAATTGCTCCAAGCCAAACACGCTTAGCCTTGGAGTTTCTTCCATGTGGGCACCAGAAAAGAAGATGCATCTTGTTAATATGAGTAGCACCTATCAAATCATTTAAGCTCTCCTCGAATATGCAGTCCCATACCTAAATATTCTCATAATCCCTCTCGTTCGGGTGTGTTCCGGTTCAACCATGTGCCCCTTCGCTTGGAAGTCTTAATCGGAGCCGCTCCTTGTCCGTGCCTCTTTTGCACCGGCGATTACTCTGCACTTCGTCCTCGGGCGTCATAGGGGCTCCGATCTCTTGGCGTATGTTTGCAAGTATGATAACGTGATTTGGTTATATATGTGACATATATGAATTTTTGTTATGTTCCTCACTGAGTATATTGTTCAATATGCTCACCCCTTATCTTTTCAGTTTTGCATTTCTGGAGTCGAGGTGGCCATGGAAGTCGAGAACGACTAGAGATTTAGTATTTCTATGGAAATTTAAATTGAACTTGTTACTTTTCAGTTTAACGTTTTTATTTCATGTTACTACTTTAGTTTTGGCAAGTTGATTTTAAATTAGTTTAAATTTTGATAGTCAAGAAATTTTATTTTAACTATTAGTTCTTCAAAGTTTTTTTTTTTTTTTTTAAATTGAAAAGTTTATGAAAATTTGGGTGTTACATAGTGGTATCAGAGCGGGTCTACGTTCCTGTAGACTCGTGTTTTTAAAAAAATGACTTTTAAAAGGTTAATAAGTAAGCCTAGTCATTCAAAACTCATGCGCTACATCGACTCCAAGGTTGGTGTTTTAATTGTTCAATTTTTTCTTTATGATGCTTTTATGTTCTAGTACTACTACGTTTAGATCCATTAGAAATATTGGAATTGTGAATGTGTTTAGATGACACGAACGAAGCATGACTAGAAATTTCGAGGACGAAATTATTTTTTTAGTGGGATAGGTTGTAACACCCCAAATATTTTGATTAATATATATAAGCCAAATTATTAGTATTATATATTTTTTTATATGGTCTAATTTCGTTATTTATAATTTTAGTAATAATATAATGATTTTAGTAATAATAGTAATAATTTTAGTAATAATAATGAAATATGTGTAGATATATATATATATATATATATATATATATATATATATATATTACTCCTATCTTTTTAATAGTTAAAATTAGAGATGTAATCTAATTAGTTGCTTTCGTTTTAGCAAAATCTTTTTTTTTTATGGGATAGTGATTTTCCAATAGCAAAAGTTTGCGATATTTTTAATTATGTTTCCTATACACACTAAAACTTTTAAGCTTTATCTTTTAATTTGTTTTGTTTATCCTAATAAGAGATTTACTCAAAGTAAGGGTCATGCTTATTTAAACTTCTCAAAGATTAATATATATATATATATATATATATATATATGTAAGGGTCATGCTTATTTAAACTTCTCAAAGATTAATATATATATATATATATATATATATATTTATATATATATATATGGTACAGACGTAGATTTAGGGGATCACATTTACTTTCTCTTTTCTTTTTTCTTTTTTTTTTTGGTTCGCATAGAGGAGTTTTTTTTCCGGGAATATTTAGGATACGTTGTTTACGTCAAATTTTTCAAAAACACGTTTAAGGTGAAGGATTTTACGCTTATTCAATGTCATGCGCATAACACAAATGAAAGTGAAAAAAAAAAACTACAAAGTCATGGTAAAGCCATGACCCGGCTGCCCTGCCGCCCCAAGTCACCATCTCCAATTTTTCTCTTTCTCATGCCACATGTCACATTATAATTGGTGGATTAAATATTTTGATAAATAAAATTTTATAATGTTTTTTTATATGAAAAATACATTTAAATTATATTAAAATTTTTCTTATGTTTTGCTCTATAAATAGAGCCCAATTTCACTACATTAATTTTCACACCCAAACAAAAACTCTCTCTTTCTTCTTTTCATATTTCGTTGAATTGTTTCCTCACAGATTTATTTCTATTATGGATCTAAATCATCCCAAATATTATTATCCAAATTCTCAAAATCATCAAAACTCCCAAGATTATCCTAACCCTCAAGATTCTGCAAATTTTTCATCTTATTTGACTCCTCCTTTTTTTTTTCAAATTTCGAAAATCAACCAAATTCTCAATTTTATGAATCTCAATTTTCTCCAAATTTGAGACAAATTCCTACCTCTCAAAGATTTTCCACACCAGCAAATGTCTCTTGTAATTTGTTTCAGCACTGACAATTAAATATGTAATTTGCATTTTCTAATTGTATTTTTAAATTTCACGTATTGTACTTTGATATATTTAATTTCAGTTGTGTGTTTAATTCTTGTAATCTTCCGTTGTGATTGAGTTAAATATCAATTATAATATATGACGATATTTAATTATAATATAATTACAATTTTTTTTAAAAAATATTTATTTTATTTATTAAATATAATAAATAAATATTTATTTATATTTTATTTTAGATATTAAGATAATTTAAAAATAAAGTGAAAAGAAAAACTATGTAGGTTGAGTTGGTGTCATCAATGGGAGTAAAAATTATGTTAGGTTGTGGGTTGTGTAGCTGGATGAGAGAGAAATGAATATTTTATTAAAAAGTGGAGTAAGGTTGGGTTGGGTGAGTGTCATGACTGTGGGTAGTCTATTTATTATTCCATTATAAATTTTCTTATTTAAAAATATTATTTTCAAAAATAAAAATATTACTCCCTCCGTCCCAACGAAAGCGGTGCGCTTCTTTTCGACACGGAACTTAAGGAGAATAAGATTGTAGTGTAAAAATGTGTAAAGGTGTGTGGGTGATCACTAATTTACTTAGCAACTAAACCGCAACTAAAACGGTGTAATTGTAGCACAAATGTAGCAATCGAGTATCGTATCCACAGAGACTGTAAAACGAAATTACTCTATCTATTTCCTAAACAGACACTCACAGTAAACAGGTAAAACAATTATGATGGTGAAACACGAACTAAATTTAACCAAATAAAAACTAAAGAGCATATAGATAACGATAACTAACTCAAATGTAAGGAAAACTCTGACCCTAGGGATGTACTTTTACTAATCTTTGAAACCACGAACTCAAGTAGAGATGTAGGGGCACGATGGAAAGGTTTTGACAAATAGATGTAAAACGAAAGAAAATGGGGCAATAAAACAGTAATAGTCGAAAAGGTAGTTGTGTTGTTGAAGAACGACTACAAAAGTACCTGAATATAAGAGATTTAAGTGAAGAGGTGTGTGCATAGATAAAAGGAGAATAGACTATCTATTTATAGGCAATTTTAAGCTAAGGGCATTATCATCCTTTTAGATCTGGATGGATGAAGGGGGTAATTTTATTATTTCAAACTCCTCGTATACAAAGTCCTACGGTAAATTATTTTTATCTTGAATTCACAAATAAAAGATCGAATAATTGTTATATATGATAAGTGTTGAAATAACAATAAACAGACTAACAATGTAGATATGTACAATTAAAATCGAATAATAACAACGAAAATGAAATAATAATATTATCTTGGGTTAAGTATCAATTTCACCCCTAACGTGGAGGCCTTTATTATGTTTAACACCCTATGGGCAGGGGTGTGTCAACTAAGCCCTTGAAGTACCTAATTTATGTCAATTAACCCCTCTGACTTAATGTAGTAACCCGCTCTTTTAATTTATTAAAACCAGCAATGCGATAATTATTTATTGCATCATTCAGTAATAAAACCCAGTGGTTATCTATGATTCGATTTCGGCTTATGACTTTGAATTATATAATACTTGAAGCAGAGTTATTATTTTATTTCACGTGAAAAACCGCGATGAAGATTATTGAGCAGTCAATAATTATTATTTCAGATTATAACTGACTTAGCAAAGTCATGTTATTTATTAAGTGCAATAGAAGTATTATTTATATTTAGTTGTTATTATTTTTGTACTTGGTTGAGTCGTGCATTTATTCCAATTAAATCTTCGGATTTAATTTAGATATAAGATGAGCAAACGAATTAAATCTACGGATTTAATTTAGATTTATTTTACAGTCCATCGAGGCTAGCAAGCGAGAAATCAGTTATCGTGCGAGTATATATATATACGCTACATTAGTGAGAATCCAAGACTAGTATTTCATTAAGGGTGTTACTATATTACAAGTTTAGAATTACCAAAAGGCAAGAGCTTTACTTTAGCCATATCCCACATTACTACACATCAAATGCAACACATTCTTTTGTTTAACACCATCAGCCAACAAGGAAGCAAAGAAGAAAAAAAAAAAAAAAAAAGAAAAAAAAAAAAAGAAAGGAGGGGGCAGGCGTGTGGCTGAAACAGCCCAGCTGCCAGCCGCCCAACTCCACCAGTTCCCTTCTCCCTACACCCTACCATCTATTCTTTAGCATGCTCCAGCAGCCCCAACTCCTCCAATCACCTCCACTCTACCCTATACCTTGTCTCTAGCATACTCAAGTATGCAGCCAACATCTCCCTCTATTTGCTTCAACTCCAGCCAAGAATACACCATACTCTTCATCCTCCACTTAGAAATTCCGAAGAACAGGAGAAATCTGCATTCATTGCACTGCTGCCAAAATTTCAGAGGTAAGCTTGGTTCAGTTTCTTCACCTTTTTCCATATTCCACCTGCATTAATACAAGAACAGCAATCTTGAATTATTTCAGAGCTATTCCAGTTCATCTAGTACCTCAACAACAGCCAACCAAACATTAAGGTATTCATCACCTCACTTACTTCAAGCTTATGTTACATGCTCAAAACCAACAACACATTTCAGTTAATTTCCATAAGAATGCAGAATACAGAGTAGAGTAACACAACCACATTATATCACCATATATCAATATTTCATCCTATGTTCAGATTAGAAAGAACATGAGTTCATATTCATGAGTTCATATTGCCACTACCATAAGAACCTCACCACACAGCACAGTCTATCGAATTTCACATTAGAGGTATAAGAACTTAGCTTTTAGAAATGAGGGGCGCTGCTCTACTTAGTCAAGCCGAGAGACGATATCTGGGCGGCGACTCGCGGGAACAGCAGCGTCGTCGGCGTCGAGCGGTGAAAGGCAGACGACTCCCGACCTCGGCGATGGCCCTCGCCGATTCTGGATTGGAGCAGCCGGCGGCCTGACGACCAGCGGCCGCCGCCGCGAGTGCAGCGGCGCGGCGAAGCCGGCCTTCCAGTTGCAGCGGAGGCGGTATTCTTTTCTCTGGCAGAAATTAGGGTTTCTTCGTTCCTTCAATAGATTCGAGGGAGAGAAGAACGATTGAAGCCGAAAGGAGAACCGAAGGGAGCGTCCGAGTCAGGCAGGGCGACGACCAGCGACCGTTCGCCGTTCTTCCATAGGCGGCGGCGGCGGCGATTTTGGTTTTGGGAGAAGCTAGGGCTCGGAGTGAAAATGGAGGAATTCGCCCGAGAAGCTAGGGGGAGATTGACGTAGACAAGGGAGAAGCGGCGAAGCGCCGCCTCGCCGGATTGCGGAGCGGCGGCGGCGGGCGCCTCGGCTGAGGCCGGATCGAGAGGGAGAGAGAGAGGGAGAGGACCGAAGGGAGTATCTGATTGAGAGAGGGAGAGAGACGAGTTGGGGGTGAATAAGAAGAGTTGGGCCATTTCCTTGGGCCTCACCATTTTATTTGATTCTGGACCCAGATTCAATTATTTTTTCTTTTTTTGGGCTGAAAGATGAGTTTTTGTTTTTATTTTCAGTTGGGCTGTTACTACTTCTTTTGGGCCCATATTTATTTAATTATTTGAGCCCAATAATCTTATCTTAGTTAGGCCTTCTATTTTAATATTTCTGTCCAAATTTAATTATTTTACTTGGGCTCCAGATTTATATATGGATTGCAATTATTTATTTTAATTTGAGCCCACTCTTATTTAATTATTTGGCTACCTTATGTTTGAGCCTTTTAATTATTGGATTATTATTATTACCTCCCTCACATTTATATAAACCCGATTCATGATCAGTCCTTATTAATCGGTTAATTGGACTCATATAGTTTTAATTACAGATTTCGTATTACGGAATTATCAAGCGAATAATTCCATTGAGCTATTTCCTTTTGATCGATTACAGAGCGAGACCTATTATAATTATCAAGTAGGTTAGAACACTCTAGATGAGCGGATTAATTATAGTTATTATCCGACCTCATGCGACGAGCCTTATTTAAGTTATTTATTTTATTTAATCCGAGAGTTAGGATTAATAGTAGATTTCCCAGACTATTAAGCCGGAATAATAAATCATGCATAAGAGAGTCATGCATATTTATTTTCGCATTCTCATTAATCGAGGATTCTATTCGAGCACATATCTTATTTAAAGTTCTCGCAATAAAGGTCAAGCGGGAGAGCAATAACTAGATTAAGAGCCACTACACCACAACAAGAGTTGCTATCAGGTGGGCATTACTTTCATATATATCAAATGAGTTTCAAAGTACAGTTGAACAGTTATTTCATTGCAAAATCCTTGAACTGAAAGTTATTTCAAGTATTGTCTTGCCATAAATGTTTCAATTTCAGTATGATATCTATCTGATGTGGCTTTGCCAAGTTATGTAATCGAATTCGGGTCCTGAGCAGTTGATAGCTATCCTGCCAGGGCTAGTGTACACCCAGGGCCGTGAGTCATCTAGCGGGTTGGCCAGTCAAGTGACCGTGAGAGGTGGCCACCTCTCCGGCACACAGCTTCAGATATGATAGATTATAAGAGAACTTAGACTGATCAGTCGAACTTTAAGAATCACAAAAGAATTTAGTAAGCTTGGGCCAATTTCACGAAAACTCCCTTGCTGTACTGTTTATGATGGCATGACAATTTACAGTTTTGAAGCATGTATTTTTATACTTAGGCATACGTGCCCACTGAGTACTTTTGTACTCAGCCCTGCATATATTTCTAAATGTGCAGGTTGAGCAGCTGGTGGTGGTGATGAAGTGACGAGCAGAATCCTTTTGTCTTATCCTTATGTATTAATGAACTCTGGGGATACATGTCTTCATACATGTAATCAGAACCTTATTCCGCTGCGTACTCAGAAATATTATGTTATTTTGGCTAAGTCGGAATTATCCGAACTTACTAGTTTGTTTGAGTCAATATGACTTAACCTCCGTTATATTATAAATATTCCTTTTGTTAACAATGATTAAATACTATCCTTCCTTGTTTAATTATTCCCCTTTCCACCCCGTTTCTGATCTCCCTCCCTTAGTCACGGTTTTCCCGGCTTAATTATCCTTAATTAGGTTCGGTCGTGACAGAGTGGTATCAGAGCAGTTCATTTGCTCTGAACCCTAGAGTTAACCCATTTTTCTAGTATGATCACTAGTATATAAGAGTCAGTCAACCAAAGCTCAACACTTCATCACATCGCCATGCTCAACCAGGAGAAAGAACAACAAAAGGTTTTCAAGAGTCAAAAGCTTGATGTTTCGCGCGAATGCGCAAGTGTTTATTTTCATGCTTATGCCTTTATTAAGAAGATCACTCAATGAACTTAGATGCGTTAAGTATGCATGATCGCTATTGTGAGAAATACAGTAGAAGCAACTAGCAGAAACACAATTACTATTCACCACAGGTTAAGGTGAAGAGTGAGCCACAAGAAGTGGAAGTCAAACGTCACACAAGGGGACACAAGAAGCTGGCAACCAAGATATAATGAGGTGTAAAGAAGTGTGTCATGCTAGTTAATGACACGGGCATAGTTCTTCGTTCGGACTGTTCATGCAAGGCGGGACACCGAATCAACTATGGCCTTAACCAAACGAGTATCATGAGCATTTCTCATAACGATGAGTGTGTTATATATATGTGGCTAGCTAGTCGCGACATAATAGAATACCTCATTCGAACCCCTGTCAGTACTACTTACAGCAGGATAGTGACTACATGATTTATAACCGAGTATAGTATTAAGATCTTACGATGTTGAGGTGCGGTAGTTCGAATTGTGATTACCCGAACCGTAGGGGGGTTCCGTGACTAAATGCTTTTGTAATGATTCCGTCAGTCAGCCAGTACGTCAGGAGTAGCACTTAGATAGATCTTTAGATTTAGACTCTCATATCGATGTGAAGTCCTCATTGAGGCAATTTTCTTACGATGTGCATATAGCGACCTTATTAGTCTTTCACGACAGGTCATCCTGCTATGTTTTATTTATATGTTCGCCTAAGTTTTAGTAGGAACAAAACTCGATGAGTTAAGCAGCGACTATAGAAATGATAGTATGTCTGAGTTTTGTTTTAATGCACTGGTAACTTGTGTATTAACTCATTAGAATGCCACCGAGACGAGGACGTCCGAGAGGGGGAGGAAGGGTTCCCCGGAATGAAGAGAGAGGTTCGGAAGCTGAGCCAGAACCGGAAATTGTTCCACCACCTGTGCAGCCGGAACGACGAATCGAAGAATTATTCCTACGACAGAACCCACCTACCTTTAACGGAATAGGGGATCCAGCAGAGGCCGAAACCTGGATACGCGCTATAGAGCGCATTTTCAACTTTCTGCGCTGCACTGATCAAGAACGCCTGAATTGCGTGTCCTTTCAACTGACTGGGTCAGCTGATTTCTGGTGGGAAGCGAGGATGAAAACAATGACAGCCGAGCAATTGGAAAATCTAACCTGGGAACAATTCAAAGCGGGCTTATATGACAAGTATATACCCAAGAGCTATCGCAAGAAGAAGGAGGCCGAATTTTACAATCTAAAGCAAGGAAAGATGTCGGTAACTCAATACGACAGGATGTTCTGCGATATGTCTAGGTATGCGCCAGGACAGGTTGACACGGATGAGAAAATGGCTGAGAAGTTCTGTGCCGGTCTGAGGCACGAGATCAGGATGGCTTTGGCAAGCCATGGAGGATTGTCCTATACTGAGTCGCTCAGCCGAGCATTGGACATTGAGGCAGCAATGCCGGGAGAAAGACCAGCACCTATACCTACGCCGGCACCTCCACCTAATCAGAATCATGATCAGAATTTCAAAGGAAAGAGAAAATGGGACAATAGTAACTCGGGCCAAGCCGAGAAGAGGCCATGGCAGGGGCAGACTTTCCCGTCACAGAGCTATGGGGGTCAGAGCGCATCGAGACAGATGGGAAATAGCAAGCAAATGACTCCACCTTGCCCCAGATGTAACAAAAGTCATGTGGGAATCTGTAAGGCCGGCATTGATAGTTGCTATATCTGCAACCAGAAAGGGCACTATGCCAACTGGTGCCCGAATAAGCAACACGGGACGGGACCAAGGCCGAACCCACATATTCAGGCTCCGCATCTGCGTGCGATCCAAGCTCTGCCCCAGCCACACCCAGGGCAGCAGCCACAACAGCACCAACAGTTACCGTATCAACCACAACCTCAACAACCGCTTCAGCAACAGGCTCGCCAGCAACAACAGCGACAACAGAAACAACATGAAGGGCCTCGTCATGCTAGAGCCTATGCTAGGAGGCAGAAGCAGCCCGAGAACAACCAGGGAAACCTGGCAGGTATGGGCATGCTACTCAATACTCCTATTGTACTCCTATTTGATACGGGCGCTTCATATACTTTCATTT
Source organism: Salvia miltiorrhiza (assembly GCF_028751815.1). Classification (NCBI taxonomy): domain Eukaryota; kingdom Viridiplantae; phylum Streptophyta; class Magnoliopsida; order Lamiales; family Lamiaceae; genus Salvia; species Salvia miltiorrhiza. The sequence goes on from NC_080391.1 coordinate 43,651,739, forward strand.
CAAGTACATGTGTCGACACCTTAAGACTTAAAACGAAAAGAGCTGACCAGGAGTTGAGTATATCATCACCTATAGGAGGGATGACGATAGTCAAACATGTGTGCTTGAACTTAGAATTGAACATAGGATCACTCAAGATGGTGGTGCACAACTCATATGTTATACCGATGGGAGACGTGGACATAATTCTAGGAATGGACTGGCTAGCTAAAAACTACGCCACCATCATTTGCAACGAAAGACGAATCTCGTTTCGACCCCCAGGAAGGGAAACGTCACACTTCCACGGAATTAGCATGGGGAGAAGGAAAACGATCATCTCCGCTCTGCAAGCAACGGAAATGATGAAGAAAGGATACCCAGCCTACCTCGTGTACTTGCACGGAGAGCCAGGACCCGAAAAGAGCATAGAAGACGTGGCAATTGTACGAGACTTTTCAGATGTATTTCCAGAGATTCTGTCTGGGCCGCCACCGGACAGACAAATTGAGTTTACCATTGATTTGGAGCCCGGGGCAGCTCCCATTTCAAAGGCACCGTACCGGATGGCTCCTAAAGAGTTGGAAGAACTCAAGATACAACTTCAAGAACTTTTGGATCTTGGATTCATTAGGCCAAGTGTATCACCTTGGGGTGCACCCGTACTTTTCGTGAAGAAAAAGGATGACACATTGCGAATGTGCATAGACTATAGGGAACTGAACAAAGTGACACTCAAGAACAAATATCCTTTACCAAGGATAGACGACCTCTTCGACCAGCTCAAGGGAGCAAGCGTGTTCTCGAAGATCGATCTGCGGTCTGGTTATCATCAGCTGAAGATTCGACCAGAAGACGTACCTAAGACGGCGTTTCGAACTAGGTATGGCCACTACGAATTTGTAGTTGTGCCATTCGGGCTAACCAACGCACCAGCCGTGTTCATGGACCTCATGAATCGAGTGTTTCATCCGTACTTAGACAAATTTGTCTTAGTATTCATTGATGATGTCTTGATATACTCAAAGAACAAGAAGGACCATGAGGAACATCTGAGAATTGTCCTAGAAACGTTGAGGATGGAGCGCCTTTATGCCAAATTCAGCAAGTGCGAGTTTTGGCTCAGCGAGGTCACGTTTTTAGGCCATATTGTGTCGTCAGAAGGGATTAAAGTGGACCCTGAGAAAGTGCAAGCAGTGCGCGAATGGAGACCACCTACTAACCCTAATGAGATAAGAAGTTTCTTAGGATTGGCAGGTTACTATCGGAGGTTCATAAAAGGATTTTCCAAAATCGCAAGGCCAATGACGCAACTACTCAGGAAGGGAATAAAATTTTCTTGGACAGAGGAGTGCGAGAAGAGCTTCCAAGAACTCAAGAAAAAGTTAACTACGGCACCAGTGTTAGCCGTCCCAACAGCTGACAAAGAATACGTGATCTACACAGATGCGTCCAAAAATGGACTTGGCTGCGTGCTGATGCAAGAAGGAAGAGTGATAGCATACGCATCGCGACAACTTAGACCACACGAACTTAACTACCCGACCCATGATCTGGAACTAGCTGCGGTGGTGCACGCACTGAAGATTTGGAGACATCACCTATATGGAGTTAGGTGCGAGATATTCACGGACCACAAAAGCCTGAAATACTTTTTCGAGCAAAAGGACCTTAACATGAGGCAAATGAGATGGCTCGAACTAGTGAAAGATTATGACTGCGGTATTAACTACCACCCAGGCAAGGCCAACGTAGTGGCTGATGCATTGAGTCGTAAGACTCAATCTAAATTGGGATCTCTCATCACTCGAGAGATGGAGCTCATAAGAGAATTTGGTAAAATGAGCATAGAAGTGGTCAAACCACCAGGAACGATAGCAAGCGTTGTGGCAACGGTACCTAACTTGAGGAAGATGATCGTAGAAGCACAAAGAAAAGACGAGAAGATGGAAAAGCTACGGGAAACAGTAAGGAAAGGAGGCGTCAGGAATTATCAAGAAGCATCAGATAATGCTATCCTTTTTGAGGGAATGATATGCATCCCCCACGATGATGAACTTAAGGATAAAATCATGAGCGAAGCCCACGATACCCCTTATACTGCCCACCCGGGGAGCACTAAGATGTATCAAGATCTAAAGAAGCATTTTTGGTGGGAAGGCATGAAAAGAGACATAGCATCCTTTGTAGAAAGATGCCTAGCATGCCAACAAGTGAAAGCCCTACACCAAAGGCCATATGGAAAGCTACAACCATTGGAAATCCCAGAATGGAAGTGGGAGCACATAGCAATGGATTTTGTGACCAGTTTGCCCAAGACAAGGAGAGGAAACACTGCCATTTGGGTAATAGTGGATCGACTCACGAAGTGTGCTCATTTTATACCAATACCGATCACACACGGGTCAGACAAGCTAGCTCAGTTGTATGTTCGAGAGATTGTGCGCTTACACGGAATGCCCATGTCGATCACTTCAGACCGAGACTCAAATTTTACTTCTAGATTTTGGATGAGCTTACAGAAGGAGTTAGGCACGAGGCTAAATTTCAGCACCGCCTTCCATCCACAGACAGATGGGCAATCTGAAAGGACAATTCAGACCCTCGAAGACATGTTAAGAACAGTGGTGTTAGACAGAGGCGGAAATTGGGAATCAGTACTGGCATTGATCGAGTTTGCCTACAATAATAGTTATCGGGCGACCATTGATATGGCGCCTTACGAGGCGCTGTATGGAAGGAAGTGCAGATCCCCACTTTACTGGGATGAAGTGGGTGAGAGAAAAGTTTTAGGACCGGACATGGTCAATGAGATGGTTGAGATAGTCCACCAGATCAGAGGGCGAATAAAGGAGGCACAGGATAGACAGAAATCTTACGCTGATGCACGCCGAACTGAGTTACGTTTTGAAATAGGAGACAAGGTCTTCCTAAAGGTATCTCCTACCAAGGGGATAACTAGGTTTGGTGTCAAGGGAAAACTTAGACCCCGATTTATAGGACCTTATGAGATTCTAGAGAGGATAGGTCCAGTGGCCTATAAGTTGGCGTTACCGCCAAGTTTTGGAAACGTTCACAATGTCTTCCACGTGTCACAACTTAGGAAATACGTTTTCGATCCGAAGCATGTGATCCACCAAGAAGAGATGATCCTTAGCCCAGACTTGAGCTATGAAGAGAGACCAGAGGCCATTCTAGATCGAAAAGTGCAACAACTCAGGAATAAGGCAATCACATCAGTGAAAGTCTTATGGAGACACCACGGACAAGAGGAAGCCACGTGGGAGCTTGAAGACAAGATGAAGGAGAAATACCCCGAGCTGTTTTAGCAGAGATATGCAAATTTCGGGACGAAATTTTTGTTAAGAGGGGTAGTATGTAGTAACCCGCTCTTTTAATTTATTAAAACCAGCAATGCGATAATTATTTATTGCATCATTCAGTAATAAAACCCAGTGGTTATCTATGATTCGATTTCGGCTTATGACTTTGAATTATATAATACTTGAAGCAGAGTTATTATTTTATTTCACGTGAAAAACCGCGATGAGGATTATTGAGCAGTCAATAATTATTATTTCAGATTATAACTGACTTAGCAAAGTCATGTTATTTATTAAGTGCAATAGAAGTATTATTTATATTTAGTTGTTATTATTTTTGTACTTGGTTGAGTCGTGAATTTATTCCAATTAAATCTTCGGATTTAATTTAGATATAAGATGAGCAAACGAATTAAATCTACGGATTTAATTTAGATTTATTTTACAGTCCATCGAGGCTAGCAAGCGAGAAATCAGTTATCGTGCGAGTATATATATATACGCTACATTAGTGAGAATCCAAGACTAGTATTTCATTAAGGGTGTTACTATATTACAAGTTTAGAATTACCAAAAGGCAAGAGCTTTACTTTAGCCATATCCCACATTACTACACATCAAATGCAACACATTCTTTTGTTTAACACCATCAGCCAACAAGGAAGCAAAGAAGAAAAAAAAAAAAAAAAAAAAAGAAAGGAGGGGGCAGGCGTGTGGCTGAAACAGCCCAGCTGCCAGCCGCCCAACTCCACCAGTTCCCTTCTCCCTACACCCTACCATCTATTCTTTAGCATGCTCCAGCAGCCCCAACTCCTCCAATCACCTCCACTCTACCCTATACCTTGTCTCTAGCATACTCAAGTATGCAGCCAACATCTCCCTCTATTTGCTTCAACTCCAGCCAAGAATACACCATACTCTTCATCCTCCACTTAGAAATTCCGAAGAACAGGAGAAATCTGCATTCATTGCCCTGCTGCCAAAATTTCAGAGGTAAGCTTGGTTCAGTTTCTTCACCTTTTTCCATATTCCACCTGCATTAATACAAGAACAGCAATCTTGAATTATTTCAGAGCTATTCCAGTTCATCTAGTACCTCAACAACAGCCAACCAAACATTAAGGTATTCATCACCTCACTTACTTCAAGCTTATGTTACATGCTCAAAACCAACAACACATTTCAGTTAATTTCCATAAGAATGCAGAATACAGAGTAGAGTAACACAACCACATTATATCACCATATATCAATATTTCATCCTATGTTCAGATTAGAAAGAACATGAGTTCATATTCATGAGTTCATATTGCCACTACCATAAGAACCTCACCACACAGCACAGTCTATCGAATTTCACATTAGAGGTATAAGAACTTAGCTTTTAGAAATGAGGGGCGCTGCTCTACTTAGTCAAGCCGAGAGACGATATCTGGGCGGCGACTCGCGGGAACAGCAGCGTCGTCGGCGTCGAGCGGTGAAAGGCAGACGACTCCCGACCTCGGCGATGGCCCTCGCCGATTCTGGATTGGAGCAGCCGGCGGCCTGACGACCAGCGGCCGCCGCCGCGAGTGCAGCGGCGCGGCGAAGCCGGCCTTCCAGTTGCAGCGGAGGCGGTATTCTTTTCTCTGGCAGAAATTAGGGCTTCTTCGTTCCTTCAATAGATTCGAGGGAGAGAAGAACGATTGAAGCCGAAAGGAGAACCGAAGGGAGCGTCCGAGTCAGGCAGGGCGACGACCAGCGACCGTTCGCCGTTCTTCCATAGGCGGCGGCGGCGGCGATTTTGGTTTTGGGAGAAGCTAGGGCTCGGAGTGAAAATGGATGAATTCGCCCGAGAAGCTAGGGGGAGATTGACGTTGACAAGGGAGAAGCGGCGAAGCGCCGCCTCGCCGGATTGCGGAGCGGCGGCGGCGGGCGCCTCGGCTGAGGCCGGATCGAGAGGGAGAGAGAGAGAGGGAGAGGACCGAAGGGAGTATCTGATTGAGAGAGGGAGAGAGACGAGTTGGGGGTGAATAAGAAGAGTTGGGCCATTTCCTTGGGCCTCACCATTTTATTTGATTCTGGACCCAGATTCAATTACTTTTTCTTCTTTTGGGCTGAAAGCTGGGTTTTTGTTTTTATTTTCAGTTGGGCTGTTACTACTTCTTTTGGGCCCATATTTATTTAATTATTTGAGCCCAATAATCTTATCTTAGTTAGGCCTTCTATTTTAATATTTCTGTCCAAATTTAATTATTTTACTTGGGCTCCAGATTTATATATGGATTGCAATTATTTATTCTAATTTGAGCCCACTCTTATTTAATTATTTGGCTACCTTCTGTTTGGGCCTTTTAATTATTGGATTATTATTATTACCTCCCTCACATTTATATAAACCCGATTCATGATCAGTTCTTATTAATCGATTAATTGGACTCATATAGTTTTAATTACAGATTTCGTATTACGGAATTATCAAGCGAATAATTCGATTGAGCTATTTCCTTTTGATCGATTACAGAGCGAGACCTATTATAATTATCAAGTGGGTTAGAACACTCTAGATGAGCGGATTAATTATAGTTATTATCCGACCTCATGCGACGAGCCTTATTTAAGTTATTTATTTTATTTAATCCGAGAGTTAGGATTAATAGTAGATTTCCCAGACTATTAAGCCGGAATAATAAATCATGCATAAGAGAGTCATGCATATTTATTTTCGCATTCTCATTAATCGAGGATTCTATTCGAGCACATATCTTATTTAAAGTTCTCGCAATAAAGGTCAAGCGGGAGAGCAATAACTAGATTAAGAGCCACTACACCACAACAAGAGTTGCTATCAGGTGGGCATTACTTTCATATATATCAAATGAGTTTCAAATTACAGTTGAACAGTTATTTCATTGCAAAATCCTTGAACTGAAAGTTATTTCAAGTATTGTCTTGCCATAAATGTTTCAATTTCAGTATGATATCTATCTGATGTGGCTTTGCCAAGTTATGTAATCGAATTCGGGTCCTGAGCAGTTGATAGCTATCCTGCCAGGGCTAGTGTACACCCAGGGCCGTGAGTCATCTAGCGGGTTGGCCGGTCAAGTGACCGTGAGAGGTGGCCACCTCTCCGGCACACAGCTTCAGATATGATAGATTATAAGAGAACTTAGACTGATCAGTCGAACTTTAAGAATCACAAAAGAATTTAGTAAGCTTGGGCCAATTTCACGAAAACTCCCTTGCTGTACTGTTTATGATGGCATGACAATTTACAGTTTTGAAGCATGTATTTTTATACTTAGGCATACGTGCCCACTGAGTACTTTTGTACTCAGCCCTGCATATATTTCTAAATGTGCAGGTTGAGCAGCTGGTGGTGGTGATGAAGTGACGAGCAGAATCCTTTTGTCTTATCCTTATGTATTAATGAACTCTGTGGATACATGTCTTCATACATGTAATCAGAACCTTATTCCGCTGCGTACTCAGAAATATTATGTTATTTTGGCTAAGTCGGAATTATCCGAACTTACTAGTTTGTTTGAGTCAATATGACTTAACCTCCGTTATATTATAAATATTCCTTTTGTTAACAATGATTAAATATTATCCTTCCTTGTTTAATTATTCCCCTTTTCACCCCGTTTCTAATCTCTCTCCCTTAGTCACGGTTTTCCCGGCTTAATTATCCTTAATTAGGTTCGGTCGTGACACTTAACGGACGGTTAACACCATTAACTATTTTAAATTTTTAAATTTTTTTATTTTATTGGTGGTGGGACCCACACCATCTTCTTCACCAAGCTCGCCGAAAACACCTAATCCACTATTTCCTCGAAACTTCGGCGTCGCAGCGGCGATAAGCCGCCGCCGACTCTCTCTAACTCCGCCGCCTACTATTTTCCCAATTCTCGATTTCCCCTCTCTCTCTAACTCCGCCGGCTACTATTCTCCCAATTCTCAATTAGCCCCGTTTGAGCTTTATACAACCTAAGCTTCATAGAGCTTTGATCCAAGACAGAATTTCCATTCTAGATCCGATTCATGGGAAACCATATAACAAGAACACTACTGTTCAACTCAAATCGATCGATCTATTTCTAGCAACAACAAGCGAATGTATGATAAACCACAGTTTCCCCAAGCTCTAAAGTAATCAGAAGATTTCCTACCAAGGCTATCATCTTTCGGCATAAATGGCTAAACTTTGACGCGTAATCATAAATTTCAATAAGTGAACAAACAATTACAGAATCCACGGTGGAAAATAATAGGAAGGGGGAGAAGTTACTTGATGGTGGTGATGCTGGAGCCGCCGCAGTAGGGGCAATTGAAGGGCGCAGGGGTGTCACGGTAAATAGTCTGTTGAAGGGGAATTCCTTTGGGGTCTCCAACGATGGCATTTGGAGGGATGATGTCAGCTTGATAAGGGTTTTCTACGTAAAACTGTTGTGGCATTGGTGCCTGATACGCCGCATTGTACGAAATCCCAATCGTTGGCTCGTCTGTCTTGATCGTTTTTTCAATGGCTGTCAAATACTACTTCAGAAGTGATGAATTTTTTTAGATGGCCAACAATTAAACTACTCAAACAGAATCCCGAAGTGAGAGAGAGGGGAAATCGAGAATTGGGAGAATAGTAGGCGGCAGAGTTAGAGAGAGGCGGCGGCGGCTTGTCGCCGCTGCGACGCTGGAGTTTCGGGGAAGGGGTGGATTAGTAAAGAATATGGTGTGGGTCATACCACCAATAAAATAAAAAAATTTAAAATAGTTAACGGTGTTAACTGTCCGTTAAGTCGGAGGGGTTAATTGACGGAAATTAGGTACTTCAGAGGCTTAGTTGACATACCCCTGCTCATAGGGTGCTAAACGTAATAAGGGCCTCCACGTTAGGGGTAAAAGTGATACTTAACCCTATTATCTTTATTGATGAGCCAATGCAAGAGTTGAAGTCTTTATCCGTAAGACAATAATACTCAGTTACAGGTGCTTGTGGTCTGTTGGGTCCCGGAGGGTTGTAGAACAAGTGTAAGGGGAGGGGGAGAATACACCTGTAGGCTATTTTTTCAAAACTCTTGAAGATAACTGAAATAGTATCAACTCATACTGAAAGAGTTTGACTGAGGTCAGCAAATAAAACAATTTCAGTTACGCGACAGAGCTTTGACTGATATCCACAAAGGGCTTCAGTCAGACTTTGAAACAGATGAGTGTTATGAATCTTACTGATTATCCGAAGATCTATTAGTTAGACTAATAACACTAGCAGCGAAAAACTTAACTTTTGAAATAGCCTTTGATTAACACATTATCAGGTTATAGTTTCACTTTGCAATTAATTAGTTTCAGTTATAAACAAGTTTGTGCACAAATAAGAAGGTAAAACTGAAAGCGATAAATGATAAAGGATTTTTACGTGATTCGGAACAAATTCCTACGTCCACGGTCAGATAAATACACTGACAATCACTCTGGGCTTGTCCTTACGGGTGAACAGCAAACCTTAGACTGAAAATACAAATTCTAGTACCAACACTCTGGGTTGGATTTATCGCTCACTCTTAGCACGCTAAGACACAAGTGCTTTTTCCAGCGGGTGGCTAACATCTCTTGGAGTCAGAACACTGGTCTGAACTCCTCTCTACTCAAACACTCTTTTCGCTTAGTTGAAAGGAGGTTCGAATTACCAACTAGATTACAGAGAACAGGCTCTCTGTAATTGGAAACTTAGGCTTTGGATGTTACAAAGAATTTGCCTAAGGAACTAAGAGAATGTATGAAATCAGAGAACTGATTTTGGCTTTGAGAATTCTCTTCTTCGATTCAAAACTTTTGAAGGTAGTGAATGGTTGAGTTGCGAATTTGGCAGAGTTTCAGCTTGTGCGTTTGAATCGGTAAGGATTGTAGTGTTCCTCGAGCTCTATTTATAGGATAAGTCTTGAATAGATCCGTTGGAGGAGATGGTCTTCAAGAATTCATCCGTTGTAAGAGTAATTTGAATTTGGTTGAGGCTTCAATCTTCGAGGTTCCTTAATTTGGTGAAGGACGGCGTCTCACGTACATGAGGTAAGGCGCCTCTGAAAAGTTGTTATAAAAAAGGAATACTCCGCAGAGAAAAGACGATCTTCAATATCTCTGCATTTAATGCGGCTGTACTTGAAAGTGCGTGGCTTCTTCTTTACTCATGAGATTCTATCTGAGGAAGAATGTCAACTGATACTTGACTTCAGTATTAGTCCGCTAAATCCACGTGGCCTGCATTATTACTTAAGCCATAATTGATTCTTCAGTAAGAAACTCGATCAGTCAAACATCAGTATTTGACTTGGCCTTTTCACAGCAGTCTTCAGTTGAGGTCTTCAGTCTTTAGTCCTCCGGTCTCCGGTATTCAGTCTTCAGTCTTCAGAACACTAGATAAACTAGAAAAAGAACTTCAACACTTGAGTTCGAAAAGTTCTAGTCTATTACAAAGAAAATCCAAGGATTTTGGTATCATCAAAACTAGGGCTAGGATATTTCATTAAGTTCCCAATAATTTCCCCTTTTTTGATGATGCCAAAACCATACAATCAGTTCTAAGACAAGAAGCGACAGAAAACAAAAGGCAAGTTACAAAACAGGGTGAATACTATTCCCCCTTAACAAGATAACCTAAAAACTTGCACACAGAGAAAAAACATAACAGAACGAAGACATAACTGGAATAAGTAATCAGAGCCTAGACAAAAAGATATTGTCTTCAGGTTGAGATCAAGAGGAGTAACATTCTTATTTCAAAATAACTGATGAGATATAAGTTTTTGGTATAGATCAAAACAAAGCCAGAGAATAAAAGAAAAGTACAAGGAAAGAACATTCTAAGGCTATTGCTGATACAAACCAAAAACAGTCCTCCAGATGTCTTTGAAATCTTGAGGGTACACTGCTCTAAGTAACTTCCCAGATCCTGCACAGAGCATTTGCTTCCATATTGATAACCTCTCGGTTGACATAATTATTAACCTTTGGAGGGCACACGAATTTCTTCAGAGGGTAGGGGATCATTTGTATCCTTGCTTTTTGTTGAGCTTCTAGCAGTCTCTGGATCAATCCCTTTTCATACCAGTTGGAGAGGAAATATCTCCAAGCATGTCTTTGAAATTCAGGATCCTGCTTTAGATCAGCAAAGACTATCCATTTGGTATAGATTTTCTTTATTCTTTCCCACCAAACATTCATGTCTTCAGGTACCCACTTATCAATTCGATCACATTTCTCCAGATAGGATACAAGAAGATATTCTTGAATATAGTGCTTCATCATCTGTTTCTCATTCAGCCTGAAAGTGGGAGGAGGAGGAGCTGGATCACCCAGATTCAATGCTTTATTGGCTCTTGACTTTTGTTGAATATTGAGAATGAAAGATATTTTATGGACTAGATTAGGATATATTTGATATATTCTAATAACCTAATTAATTAGTTATTAGTTGGGCTATTGGACTAATTAATTGTAGACAAAAGAAAAGGCACGGCCCTATTAATCTAGGGTTAATAGGCGGCTATCAGTCATATAAGAACAAGAATATATTTCTTTTGTCTGACACGTAAAAATACAAGAGAGAAAAACACACAGAGCAATATAGTATTCAATCAGGATTTCCTAGCTTTCCGTGATTGAAACTTGCACTTGGAATTGTTCCTGCATCGAATCTGCATACACGTGGATACCTCTAGTAGTGGATTCAACTGCAGGAAACGTCACGATCGTTCTACAGCACAACAAGTAAGTTATTCCAACTGTTGTGTGTTTTATCTCTACACATGAATATAATTATAAATCTAGATCTTATCCTTGATTGTATTTCCGCTGCGTATCATTAAATGATGTCAAGGATAACTAACAGTGGTATCAGAGCTTGGGGCTCGATTTATAATTGATATTATGTTCTAATTAATTATGGGTTAATTAAAATTTTGATTTTAGAAATCTGTTTACGAAAATTAAATTGAGAATTTGATTTTGGAATTGAATTTTGGAATTGGGATTTTGCTGCTGAGTCCTTCACCGGATCTTGGCCGACCGCCTTTTGGGACAGAACGGCGACGGTGGCTCGGGGCTCGCCTGTGTGCAGCGCCCGACCACCTACCGGCAGCTGCGTCGTAGCTTCAAGCCGACGCGCCGCTGCATATCTGTGGCAGCCCGCCATCTCGGACTTGGAGTCCGACGGTGGAAGGCGAAGGCAAGGTGGAGAGACGGGTTGGCGCGCACTGGCGCGCGACGGGAGGACGACTGCCAAAAAATTGAGCATTGCTGGGGGTGGCAACAAGCGACGACAGACGGCTCGAGGCTCACCGGTGTGCTGCGCCCGACAGTCTGCCGCCGTTGGCTCGGAGCCCGCAGCTTTGTCGCGCCCGACAGCCTTCTGCTATATGCTGTCGCGCCTCGGTTCTCTGTTTCTCTGTGACTTGGTCACCGGACCCATAGCGGCTGGAATTGAAGATGACCGGCCAAGGCGTGCCTTAGCCGGACGTCGTATTCCTTCTCCGGCGTGGCTCCGAGCGAGGCGACGGGAGAACAGAGAGCAGCGGCGTCTGCTACTGTGTAGCTGCTAACCCTAGGTTTTGGGTTCTGGGCCGAAGGGGCTGCTACTGTTCATGGGCTTAATATGTTTGCTGCTGGGCTGCGTTTTATTTAATAAATGGTCCTTTTGGGCTGTAACATTTAAAAAAAATATATTAATTTAGAATTAATACTTAATATCCCAATTTCAGAATTAATTTATTAATTTGATTAATAAATTTTGTTATTATTATTATTATTATTAATTTTGAATTAATAGTAATAGAAATAAATTTATATTAAATTTAGAATTAATATAAGAGTTAATATATAAAACTATCCACTTTCATATTGTAAAGATAAAAATTGTCCACTAAGATAAAAATAATAAAAACTGTCCACTTTTTAATTGAAAAGACAAAAATACCCTCCTTAAAAAATATCTACTCTCTCTCTCCAGGTTTCTCATTCTCTTCTCTCTCTCCACTCTCTTTCTCTCTCTTCTACCTCACGTACGCTCTCTTCCCCCTTCTCTCTCTCTCTCTCTCTCCATCCCTTTGAGCTATCGCCGGTGAAGCGCCGCCGCCTCGGCCTTGTCGCCTCTGTCATCTCCTGCCCGCCGCCTCCGGCCTCGTCGCCTTCGCCATCTCTCTCTCTTCCTCTCCCTCTCCTTCTCCCTCTCCCCCATCGCCACAGCGCCGCACCCAATCGCTAGAGCCACCGTAGAACCCTCCACCACTGAGGCTAGCGATGACAACCACCACCACCCCCCCAAAACTCAGCCCCCTCACCACCACCGCAGAATCCCTCTCCATCGCAGAGGCAAGCCGCTACTGACGAAAGTCGCGCCGCCTAGGGTTTCATTCCCTTAGATCGACGCCGCCTCTGCTCACCTTCCGGCCAAACAATGCGGCGCCAGCAGGCATCCCCAGCCACGGCAACTTTCGGCGAGCCTCCTTCCCAGGCAAAATCGCCGGTCAAAAAAAAGAAGAAGCGCGAACGCGGCGCCGCTGCTCTCTGCCTCCACACGATCTGCGCCGCGTTGAATTTAATTTATGTTTGATTTGGCAGATTTGGGGACAAAGCTTACTGATGCTAAAAAGACCATGTCTGCTGATTGATTTGGGATTTGCGCAGTTGATTTGTGCATGTATATTGATTGGGGATTTGCGGTTGATTTGTGGAAAATAGAGAAGGAGAGGAAGAAGATCCGTGTGATTGAAGGAGTTTCTAGAGAAATCCGAGCTCAAAGTGAAGGATGAATTCACGTCCAAATGCTTCGAAGTCAATAATAGTTTGTTGTATTTTAATTGTAGAAAATAGAGAAGGAGAGGAAGAAGATCCGTGTGATTGAAGGAGTTTCTAGAGAAATCCGAGCTCAAAGTGAAGGATGAATTCACGTCCAAATGCTTCGAAGTCAATAATAGTTTGTTGTATTTTAATTGTAGATTGAATTGATTCGAATAATATTTTGTTGTATTTTGATTGTTGATTTAGAGGAATTGATGTATTTTGATGGTAGATTGAGTTGTTGTATTTTGGTGTTGTACAACAATTTGATTGAGCTGTATGATTATTTTTTTAATGTTCTTAAATTCACAACCAAATTTATGAATTCACAGCAGCTTAATATTTTTGAATTCACGACCACATCTATGAATTCACAAATTAATATTCTTGAATTCACAACCAGATCTATTAATTCACAACTAAAACTCGAATTCACAATTAAAATAAATTCTAGTTTTAGTTGTGAATTCAAACTTTAAAAACTCAAAATCACAACTACTTGAATTTAAAACCAAAATAAATTCTAGTTGTGAATTAAATTCAGGTTGTGAATTCGACTGATTGTGAATTCACAACCAACATAAATCTGGTTGTGCATTAAATTTTGGTTGTGAATTCGTTTGTTGTGAATTCACAACCAAAAAATTCTAGTTGTGAATTAAATTTTTATTGTGAATTCGACTGGTTGTGAATTAAATTTTGGTTGTGAATTCGACTAGTTGTGAATTTACAAACAAAAAATTCTGGTTGTGAATTCGACTGGTTGTGAATTCTCAATTCACAACCAGTGTGAATTCACAACCAAAAAATTTTGGTTGTGAATTCACACTGGTTGTAAATTGCGGGATTTTTTAATGGGGTGATGTAAAGTGGACATTTTTTTAATTTTTAATGTGAAGGGTATTTTGGTAACAGTGGGCATTTTTTAAGTTTTTTATTTTAGTGGACATTTTTTATCTTTACAATATGAAAGTGGCCATTTTAAAAATCCACTCTTAATATAAATTGATTAACCCATATTTAATTAGAGAATAAAATATTAATTTGATTAATGATTTTATTCGTAGAGATTTTGTGCCTTTATGTGATAAGCATGCTATTTGATTTTATGCTTATTATTTTACTATAGTAGTAAGAGACCACTTTTGTTCTTGGGTAGGCGGCGCCCAATATATGTAGTCCACTTTGCTATGTTTGGGTAGGCGGCGCCCAATATGTGTGGTCCACATTTTTATGCCTGGGTAGGCGGCACCCAGTAATTGTGTTGCTATTTAATATTAAATATTAAATATAAGCAATTAGTATCACATGCTAAATCCCCATTAAATATAAGTCTTTGTGTAAGCACAAGAGTATTTACATAAAGATGTATTCTCTAAATCGACAAGGCCAAGTCTCATTCATAGGTTGGCACCGTGTGATGGGGTTAACTTACTTAAATTATTTTGAAACGCAAAGCGACCAAGAATGATTTAAGGACGCAGATTAATTGGATTAATCAACCAAGAGTTGTAAAATTGTTGTTGCAATTGGCTTAGAGGCCTACTAAGTGATATTATTGTAGTCATCAGCAAAGCAGAGGCTACATAATATTGACTTGGATCTTGGACCACTAAGATTTATATAACTTATAAATCCGTATTTTACGTTGGGGGCGTAAAATATGTCAAAAATTAGTGGGAGCTAATCAATACGATAGCCCATTGTTTGATTGGTGATACAATGTGATCATAGTTTACTCTTTCTAATTTGCTTTTCTTTATTTATTGATCAGATATTATGTCGAATTTGTCATTAAAGTGTTTGATGGAAACAAACAAGTTGACTGGGTCAAACTTCACGGATTGGCTCCGTTGCTTGCGTCTGGTCTTAAGGCTAGAAAAGATTGAGTACGTCTTGGACGACCCAATCTCTGTGATTCCCGACAAGAATTCTGCAGAGTATGCTAAGTTTGACGAAGCTGCTCACAAGAAGCATGTCGAGGATGCAACTACGACTCAGTGTGTAATGTTGACTTCAATGAATACGGAGTTACAGAGGCAACACGAAAACATGTTCCCTTTTGAAATGCTAAAACACTTGAAGAGTCTGTATGCTTCGGAAGCTCAGACTATGGAGTATGAGATACTCCGAGATCTTTTCAAGTGTAAGCTTCACGAAGGGAGCTTGATTTCTGATCATGTTTTGAAGATGATCGGATTGATTGAGAGGTTGGCATCGATTGGAACGATACTACCCGCTACTGTCTCAGTCAACCTGGTTTTTCAGTCATTGCCTGCCTCATTTGAAAATTTCATTATGAACTTCAATATGAACGGCACAAAGGCAACTCTGCCTGAGCTTCACAATATGTTGAAGACCTATGATTCTACCACCTCAAAAGGCAAATCTGTGCTCATGGTGAGCTCTTCTGCTACATCTTCCAAAAAGAAGAACAAGCAGAAGAAAAAACAGAAGAAAGCATTTGATGCTAGTTTAAAGCCTAAGGGTGGAGGAATTCATAAAAAGCCGAAGTTGCCAAAGGATGAGTGCCTATTCTGTCATGAAAAGGGGCACTGGAAGAGAGACTGCCCGAAATACAAGGCACAAGGTGCATCTGGTATGAGCTCAGGTATGTTTGTTATTGAGATAAACATGTCTATTAACAATTCACAATCCTGGGTATTAGATACAGCTTGTGGCTCACACATTTGTAATAATGTGCAGGGTCTAAGTGATGCCCGGGGAAGTCGATCTACGCGTGGGAAATGGAGCAAGAGTTGCTGCTGAACGCGTGGGGACTTATAGATTAGATCTTCCTTCGGGAAATAGACTAGTTTTGAGTAATTGTTACTTCGTTCCTTCCATTTCTAAGAATATTATTTCCATTCCGATGTTAGACATTGAAGGTTTTTCCTTCCATTTTGGAAATAGTAGATGCTCGTTTTCACTTAATGGATTGTTTTATGGAAGTGCCTCTCTTTTGAATGGTTTATATTTTCTTGAATGTGAAAGAAGTGTTCTCAATGTACAAAACAAACGACCTAGGCTAAGTAATACGAATAATACTACTTATCTTTGGCATTGTAGACTTGGTCATATCAATGAGAACATGATAGCAAGATTGAGAAAGTTAGACTATCTCAAATCATTTGACCTCGAGTCATATGGTACTTGTGAATCTTGTCTCAAAGGAAAGATGAATAAGAAACCTTTTTTTCTGGGAAAGGGTTACGAGCCAAAGACTTGCTAGAACTGATTCACATAGATGTGTGTGGACCGTTCCCTACACAAGCAAGAGGTGGATATTCGTACTTCATAACTTTTACTGATGATTTTTCGAGGTATGGATACGTGTATCTCATGAAACACAAATTTGAGGCCTTTGAGAAATTTAAGGAGTTTAAGTTAGAAGTCGAGAAGCAACTTGGGAAAAGTATCAAGACTCTTCGATCGGATCGAGGTGGAGAATACTTAAGCCACGAGTTTCTTGATTACTTAAAATCACATGGAATTCGGTCAGACTGGACACCTCCGGGGAACACCTCAAATAAATGGGGTATCCGAAATGAGGAATCAGACTTTATTAGATTTGGTTCGATCCATGATGAGTTTTGCAAGTCTCCCTTTATTCCTTTGGGGCCATGCCTTACAGACCGCTATTTATATTCTGAATAGAGTTCCTTCTAAATCAGTTGAGAAAACACCATATGAACTATGGTGTGGACCTGGGGCTGTCCTGCTTTTGTTAAGAAAGTGATGACTGATAAGTTGGAATCTAAAAGTGAGAAATGCTATTTTGTGGGATATCCTAAGGAAACAATTGGATATTACTTCTACGTTCCCGGTGATCACAAGGTGATAGTTTCCCGGAATGTGACGTTCCTAGAAGACATCTATGTCTCTAAAGAACAAGGTCACAATACGATAGAACTTGAAGAAATTCAAGAACCACAAAATAACATAGAGGATGAAAACTTGTCTAATGGTGTGGACAAGAATTCAGTGGGAGTCATTGATGATCTATTGGGAAGGGGAATATCTCCTAGAGAGACACCTCAAAACAATGAGATGCATCAAAGACATGATGATACAATAGTTGTATTACCACCACCTCAAGAAAATCTTGAGGATATCCCTGAAAATTCCGAAACTATTGAAACGTTCAACACAGAGGAACCTCCTCACGATCAGAATGTACAACCCAAGCAAACGCAAGAACAACTCCATAGGCCTCGTAGGAATAGTCGAGCACCTGAAAGACTTAATCTATTGGTTGAGAACCAAGATGATGAAGTTGATCTGGATGATGATGAACCTAAGACCTATACCGAAGCGGTGTCGGGCACCAACTCGGAGAAGTGGCTTGAAGCCTTAATTTCTGAAATGGAGTCGATGTATTTCAATCTAGTCTGGGAACTAGTTGATTTGCCAGATGGGAAATATCCCATAGGCTGCAAATGGATCTTCAAAAAGAAGAGAGATGCAGATGGCATAGTACGAACCTACAAGGCTAGGTTGGTGGCAAAGGGTTATAGTCAACGCGAGGGCATTGATTATGACGAAACCTTTTCACCAGTTGCAAAGATCAAGTCCATTAGGATTTTACTTGCTATAGCTGCATACTATAACTTTGACATTTGGCAAATGGATGTCAAAACCGCGTTTCTCAATGGAGAACTTGAAGAGGAAGTCTATATGACTCAACCTGAAGGTTTTGTATCCAAAGAAAGGCCGAATGCGGTATGCAGGCTAAAGAAGTCCATTTATGGACTTAAGCAAGCTTATAGGAGTTGGAACATTTGCTTTGACAGAGCTATCAAATCGTTTGATTTTGTCAGAAGCAAAGAGGATCCATGTGTTTATAGTAAACTCGAGAATGGAAACATTGTCTACCTTATCATATATGTTGATGACATTTTGATTATGGGTAGTGATCGTTCCATGATGCAATCCGTGAAAGATTGGATGTCTAGTTCCTTCATGATGAAGGACTTGGGTGATGCTTCCTATATCCTTGGGATAAAGATCTATCGGGATAGACCTAATAGATTGTTGGGATTATCACAATCCACTTACATAGACAAATTGCTAAGGCGCTTCTCAATGGAAAATTCCAAGAAAGGATTTCTTCCTATGGGACATGATATTATCTTGTCTAAGAAGGGTTGCCCTTCTAGTGACCAAGAGATCGAATACATGAAAAGGATCTCATATGCTTCTACTATAGGATCGATAATGTATGCCATGATATCTACTAGGCCAGATGTGGCTTATGTGCTTAGCATGACAAGCAGATTTCAGCAAAATCCCGGTGAGGAACATTGGAGAACTGTCAAGACTATTCTAAAGTACCTTAGAAGGACTAAAGAATACTTCTTAGTCTATGGTGGACAGCCAGAGTTATCAGTTACTGGGTATACTGATGCTAGCTTCCAAACAGACCATGATGACTATAAGTCACAGTCTGGCTATGTCTTCATCCTCAATGGTGGAGCAGATAGTTGGAATAGTTCCAAACAAAGCACTACTGCCGATTCCACCACCGAAGCCGAGTATATTGCTGCATCTGAAGCTGCCAAGGAGGCTGTTGCTCTGTTAGAGTTCGTGAAAGAACTGGGTGTCGTTCCAAGTACCAATAGTGCAATACCATTGTATTGTGACAACACTGGTGCGGTTGCGCAAGCAAAGGAACCAAGACCCACGAATAAAAACAAGCACATTCCCCGGAGATATCATTTGATCAGAGAAATAATAGAGAGAGGCGATGTGAAATTAGAAAGAGTACCCACTGATGATAACTTAGCTGATCCTTTCACCAAGCCGTTGTGTATAGCAAAACACAACAAACACTTTGAGAGCTTGGGCGTTAGACATGTTGGAAGTTGGCTTTGATTTAGTGGGAGTTTTGTTTGAATGTCTTAGAAACAATTTGTAATGAGACATCCTTACTTGATCACATTTATATATATGTTATTTGATTTCATGGGCTTGTGCATTTATTGGAATAATTTGTTTTATTGTTTGACTTTATTCTTTTATCTGTTCCCTTGAATTATCACTGTTATTAATGATGTGAGACATTAATGATATAAGTGTAATTCTAAAAGTGCCCTAACCAATGGTCATCAAGAATGGGATATTGATGACACGTAATAGGTTGGCATGTGGTTTGCATCATATTCTTAGAGAATGTAGTTGATCTCACAACTACGAGATATTTGATTCTCGTGATGGACACATGGATACTTTGGAGAGTATTGGTATACCCTGCTATTAAATCATTTGTTTTAGTGTCTATGATTTAATAGTGTGTGGAGTATGTAATAGTCCTTTGACTTGAGGTCAATACTCATTTTGTTTGTTGAGTGGTGTGCTTTGACCAAGTACAATGCTTGCACTCCATCTAAGGGGTAGATACGGCTTGTGTTGGGTACATCATGAGGCAAATGGAAATGGTAGTTGAGCCAAGAATAGGATTCATTCCTCGATTTGAATTTCGAGAGAACACTTCAAATTCTCTATATTATTTGACCGTTAGTCATTGGCCAATGCAAAGATATATTCAATTAGAAGTAATTGAATATGATCGAATGGGTCATATAATAAAGATGAGATAAAGTGATTGAGCTATTTTGATAGACACATGGCAGATCATAGGCTCAATCGAGTGGTTCGTGAGTGAAGGGATATTACATAAACTTCATATAAAGGTTTGTTTACATAATCCACGTAAACGTTCTTCATATATCGGGTTCGCTACACAACGCAGTCTAGGAGTTTTGTGTAGACTTTAATTTGATTATCGACGATAATGGAGGCCTATTGGATCACACTTTATGTGTATTGTTGATTCGCTAAAGGGTGCAAAGATAGTGCTTGGTGTTTAATCTAATATTAGTCCAAGTGGGAGATTGAAAGATATTTTATGGACTAGATTAGGATATATTTTGATGAGGAGTAATATATGCAGAGCAGAGGAATGACCTTTGTCAGGGAAACGGACCTCACCAGAGAAACGGTCTTGGTCAGAGGAACGGTCTTCACCAGAGAAATGGCTTTCGCCAGAGAAGCCACACTTTCCAGAGAAATGGCCCGTGTCAGAGAAATGGCCTTCGCCAGAGAGATCACCAAAAAAGCGGAGAAATCTCCCAGCTGAAGGCAAATTTACTCTTATACCCTCGACCACGCGAGGCGTATGTTTTAGCAATAAATTTACTATTTTACCCTTAACTTGTAATCTATAAATAGCCATGCAAACGCTCTTTGTAATCTACGCTATCTTCACTTGCAATATTACAGCAGTTAGACTTTCGTGCTCTCAACTTTGCATTTCTCTCATTCTTCCAAACAACACTAGGTATAATTCAAAATCCAACAATAATGTACCGATTAAATCTATATCCGTTCAATCATACTTCACCAGCTGGCGCCGTCTGTTGGAAAACTGGGCTAGGACGTGAGTTTCGACCGCCTGAGCATGCAGATCCGTAATTACGGTCGAATTTGCGTGTGCAGGCCCCGATTGAGCCAATGATCTGATTACCCAAGCGAATCCGGACCGATATTCATGTTTTTCATGCGGATCTACCTATGAACCTTTGAGATATGTGGTTTTTTACAACTTTCCTTGCATGTGCATGTCGGGAAGGTGGTGGGTGCTGAGGATCGGGCGTTAATTTGTGATTATTTTACGTAATCATGATAATTGTGCGTGGTTATTATGTTTTCTCGCATAATTCATGTTTTTCTTACGAATCTAACGTATTTCGCTAACGATCTGTTGATTGGTGCTCTGTTTTTGTGTTTTTTTGGGTTTTCATGGTTATTTTACCGGGAAATACGTTCTCTCTCACGAGTTTGACTCCGAATCTATGGAAAATCTCCATCGTTCTCTGTGCTCACGCTTTAAATCGTATCCTGGTTTTATTTCCCAGTACACGGGGGTGTTTCTCATGGGATCTCCTAATGGCCTTCGTGCCAGTGATCAGGGCATTCTACATTTCGTGTTTCTCTGTTAGCGGACGATCTGATCTGTTTCTTTTTCTCGAAATATTTTCTCACATTTTCCCTGTGTAGGTACTATGGGTTCTTCGGATGCTCACCGCACTCTTGAGAAGGAATTTGACAACACTGTCCTTAGTTCCGCTGCTCATACCACTGAGGTTCCTACCTCACTGTTTAACGGACTGCAAGCTAGCACCGTCTTCACCACGCCGCCGGGTTTTCACGCCATCTCTGCTACCCCGTTGACGGGTCAGAATGCTAATGCCCAGATATCTGCTCTGGTGACCCCAGGTTCCGACATGCCAAGCTTGGTCCCCACATCTGGTGGTGTACCACTAAACTTTGTGTTGACAGAGCAGATGATGGCTCTGCTCAACTACGCTGCTGTGCGACAGGCGATGGGGACTCCCCTGTTGTCCACCGTTCCCGCTACAACTCCCCCAATGGGTATGATCAACCCACAGGGCACTGAAGCCCCGCCTCCTGCTGCTCTGGAAGTAAATGATCCGCTCGTCAACAAACAGGCTATGCTGCCTAAAGAGACACCAAAGGGCCCCGCTGAGAGGGAACTGGAGAGAAGGCCAGAGGGGAGCCGAGTCAGGCTCAATAGCATCGTCAGAAGGGAAGGGGTCGACGAATCCGACAGCCACTCTATCACTCCTATGTTTGAGGAAGAAAGACCAAGGGAGACCGCAAAACTGAAGAATCAAGTGTCACAGCTGAAACATCAACTCAGAAATCTGGAGGACAGTTTGAGGGAGAAATCTCAGAGGGATGACAGGGTACAGAGGTCAGAGAGATCGCATCGGTCAGAGAAGTCGCTTCAAACCCGAAGGCCAGAGGGACGGGACCAGGAGTACTCCTCTGGGAGGCAAGACCACAGGGTCCACAAGCGCCACGCTCATGACTCACCAAAGGACAGAAGGGAGCATGGAAGGAACAAGGATGATAAGCGGGCCAGAACGTCGAAGGTCCCCACTACTGTCAGTCGGAGCCCCTTTTCCGCGGACATTTTAGCGGATACTCTACCAAGGAGTAACAAACCTATCTCTTTGGATTATGATGGTACCACCGACCCGAAAGTACACCTCAACCGGTTTGAGGGATTGGTCACTCTTCACATGTACTCGGAGGGCATCAAGTGCCGGATATTTTCCACCACGTTAACTGGACCTGCCCAGTTATGGTTTGGGACGCTCGCCCCAAATTCTATTCACTATTTTGAGGACTTACAGACACATTTCTTAAGGCAGTTCGCGAGCTCGCGGAGGGTTGGGAAGTCGGCTCTTTCCTTGATGGACATCAAACAAGATCAAAACGAAACACTCCGGGAATACACTGCTAGATTCAACCTTGCTGCTCTGGAGGTGCCAGAAGCGGAGTCACAAATTAAAAACTGTGCTTATGCTAGAGGGTTAAAACTGTTGGATTTGTATACTGAAAGCAAGAACTTTATGCTTGTATACAATGATTCTTGTTTTCACTATTCTTATCTCCTATCTGATTGTGTTCATGATTGCATATGTATGTTCTTTATCTCTGTATAAGTAGATTATATGGTGTGTTGTAGATCACAGAAGACCATATAATTGGAATAACCTTAAGAGATATAATATGATCACAGCCGAAATAACTCTAGGACAAGTTATTGGAAGTAATTTGTCTTGGCTACTTGTCTATACTGGTACGTCATTACATATTGATAGGACCACAGTTTGAGATGTATTCTTCTATCTTACTTAAGTGAAGAATCAAGATCTCGGTGACTTATAAATCTTAATACTAATAAGTATTCAGATATATATATTAATTCGTACATCACTTTGACTTACTATGGGTGAAAGTTATATACTAACTCGAGTACTCTGTATCTTGGGTGATAGCGGTTAATATATGATATTTGATTATCTGTATTAGTACCCGTATCCGGTATAGGATAATGACATCCCCTTAAGGAGCTCAATAAGGTTTATTACGCTAAACCATGCAGGTTGATTATGTTCAGGCGTAATAATAAAGTTTGAGTGGTACTGCTTAAGGAATTATTAAGAGATTAATTAATTTAAGCTGTCAGAGCTCTAATTAATTAATGGATGTCGGATATTTTAAATACGGAGATTTAATAAGTCTAAATACAAGCCCCGACTCATCACCGGCAATAAAGGGGTAAGTCAGTATCGGTTCTCTAGTGGAATGAACTCATATTTATAAATTAATTATGGTCTGGGCTGACCATAGATAAATTAATTTATTTGAGGCCCATCTTTATTCCTTGTATCTGGTCCCTGGGCTGGCCCAATGTCTCCTAACCCAAGTAGGGCAGATTTTCGGCCCTCACCTAGAAACTGGCGCCTCCTCTCAGTTTTCTGTATTATTAAATACAGCTGTCAGCTCTCAGGAAAATACACTGATAAAATTAGGGTTTTTGAGAGCAGAGAGAGGCGCAGGAAACGTGAGTGGTCATTCTATCTTGGGAATTTCCATAGCTCGTTGTCCATCCAACGTTGGGAATTGAGCGGGATACAGTCGAGAAGATCAGAGCTGGAGTCAGATTCTTTCGACGCGATCATCAACAGCTTGTGCATCCGATTCTCAAGTAAGTTTTCATAACACCTATGTGCAGCTGTTAAATTTATAGGAGCATGTTAGGATTTAATCGTTGTATGATGAATTAATAATAATCCAAGAAACGATCATCGGGCAAACGGAGCATTAATTCAGTTTAATATTCCTTCAATTGGTATCAGAGCCCAGGATTAATTTCTTGGCTCTATTATTAATTTATGTACGATTAATAATGTGCGTTTGTTTAACTGCTGTTGTTCTTCGTGATTCGTTGATTCGTGGGATACATCGTTTTGACGTTGTAATTGTTTTTTCACCACGAGAAAATCCGTGGTTAGATTAGGATTTCAAATTGTATTTGTTTTTCCTTTGTAATCTGTAAAAACTGAGGAACAAGACGAAGATGACAACGATTCAACGACGAAGAACGGTGTAAGGAGGACGTCACGGGCACGGTGCGGCATGGGCTGCCGGCGCCGAGGGCCGCGCGCGCACGGGCGCTTCGGTACCGTGTGCTGCGCGCGCCTGGTCAGGCTGCCACGCTACCGCGTGCTGCTGTCACCGAGGCTGCCAGATCGTGGTCAGGCGGGGGTGACCGAGAGCGAGGGGCTGCGGGCGCCGTTGGGCAGCGCGCGCGCGGGTGCATGCACACCGCGCGCAGCGCGCCCAGGCAGGCGACCGCGCGGCCGCTGCTGTTCTCTGGTCTGGACACGCGCTGATGGCGAAATGGGCTCGGCTAGGGCTGGGCGAGTGGCTGGAAACAACCGGCAGGGGTGGTGCGCGCCCAGGGCCGCGCCTGCGCGCTCTGCGCGCTGCTCGCCTGGCGGGCGGCACACTGCCGCTGCTGCCATTGCTGTTGTCGTCCGCTGGAGCTGCTGCCGCCGAGATCGCCGAGGACCTGTTGCTGCTGCTGTTGGAACCTGTCGACCGGGTGCTGGTGGCTGTGCGCACCTGCTGCCGCTGTACGCTGCTACTGCCGGAAGCACCGAGGGCCGGACCTGCTGCTGTGCGTGAGGACTGCCGAGGCTGCCAAGCCGAGGCGGCTGCCACCACGCCGGGACTGCTGCTGCCGCGCTGGTTTGGCTGCTGTCGAGGCTAGGAGGCGGCGGTTCCTAGGGTTCCAAACCCTAGGTGGTGCAACTCAAATCCTAAGGGGCCCAAGCCCTAATTCCGACGACGGGCTTGATGTTTTCGGGCTGCGTTTTAAGTTTTGGGCCTGTTTTTCTTTTTTATTTTGTAATAGACTAGATGTTGGGTTTCCACGAATGGGTCACGAAGAATTTTAATTCTTTAATTTTGTTCTTTGCATGTCGTGGTTGTTAATCCCTAATGCTCTTTACCTGCTTTTGCACGTCTTTGCTTGTTAATATTTGTTTATTAATTGCGCTTAGACGAGCATGCTAGTAGGTTTACCGTTTTCTTAAGCATGTTTTAGAATTCTGCGAGCATGTTTTACATGTTGCGTTCTAGAAAGCATGTTTAGGATTATGTGCTTGAGCATGAACAAACCTTTTGAAGTTTAAAAGACTAAGCAGTTTTAATAATTTTAATTAATTAGAATTATTTTAGACCTCCACATGCGGTCTCTAGACAAAGTGATTAGCAATGTGAGTAAACGTCCACCCCACGTGGCTTACTTCATATTTGTTTTTCATAAGTTTGTCAGAAGAGGTTTCTATAAAAATATTTAAAACCATTAAAGTAGTGGGAGTTATGCAGTAAACGTCCACCCCACGTGGCTTACTTGTATAATTTTTCACAAGTACTTTGGAGAATGGTATTAAATAAGATAACCAAGGAAATTAAATTGAAAGCGGCATGGTCCGAGTGAGTATGCTAATTTCGAGAATTTAATTTTTAAGGTTAAAATGTGGTCATTGCTTAGATATCATATCAAGTACAATGTACAACTCCCAAAGGAGTCCCTTCTTGATGATGATATGGTCTAGTTAAGGTGCCAACTATTGATTTCTTTTGTCAAAAGGTTAAGTTGACATGGATAGAAATTAAATGACTAGGTAAATAGTCTGGTTGAGGAGTTCGTGTGTAAACGTCCACCCCACGTGGCTTGCACATGGAATTCTTTGAGCCGTTGGAGGTTTCATTAATATTGTTTTATCAAAAGGTTACAATATTATTGTTACGAATTATGTGCTTCATGTTCTTACATGTTTATTTGTTTACTTTCAGATATGTCTATGTCTCCGATAATTAACATTCTAGCAAACAATCCTCTCATCGGTCCTAATTATACCGAATGGAAACGCCATATAATGTACATACTTGACGCTGATGAGCACAGTTTTGTGCTTACCACTCCACGTCCCGCGGCCTTAACTGATGAGTCGACTGATGCGGAACGTGAGGCGCATAAAAGGTGGCACAAGTCGAATAATATGGCCAAGTGCTATATTATGATGACTATGTCGCAAACTTTGCAACTCCAGCATCAGGTCATGGATGACGCGGCGACCATCATGTTAAACCTCAAGGAGGTTTATGGGGAGTCCGAGAGGTCTGCTCGCTTTAACTTGATGAGAGAAATCTTATCTTGTAGGATGAGCGAGGGCAGTCCTGTGCACGATCATGTTATGCATATGACAAATTTGTTTGACAGGCTTGATCTGCTAGGAGGGGGTATCGAAGGCGAAGCCAAGGTCGATATCATCCTCAATACTCTCCCCAAAACCTATGAGAACTTCCATCTCAATGTCGTTATGAGCAAAGTCAACTACACTCTTAATGAGTTGTTGAATGCTCTAGTTGCGGCAGAGGGAGTGATGGGCCATGGGAAAGAGGTCCTTGTTGTTGCCAAGGGATCTGCTTCTTCGTCGAAAGGCGGGAAAAAGAAGTGGAAAGGTCCAAAGGGCAAGCATGACCATGAGGCTAGTGGGAGCGGTAAAGCCAAAGTAGATGGCCCTACCGGCGGCGTGAACAAGCCAACGGCCAAGGGAAAGTGCTTCAAGTGCGGCAAGGTTGGGCATTGGAAGAAAGATTGTCCAGTGCTCAAGGCAAAGGGACAAGGTACGTCACAAGTTTTAGTAACTGAAACATGTTTAGCTTCGCTTTCTACTCATTCGTGGGTAGTGGATACGGGGGCAACTGACCATGTTTGTTACACCTTGCAGGGCTTCAAGCCAACAAGGGAGCTAGCAAGTGATGAGATCACCATCTCCATGGGCAATGCGTCGAAGGTCGCAGCTGTTGCTATTGGAGATTTATCTTTATGTTTTGGTGATGACATTTTGGTTTTGAGAGATATTTTATATGTGCCGGAGTTTCGGCGGAATATTATTTCTGTTTCAAAATTGTTTTTGAATGGATATTCTGTTATTTTTGATAGGGGTGTGTCTATCATGAGAGATAACAAGACTATTTGTTCTGGAATTTTGAACAACTCTCTCTATACTATTACATGTCCAATTAACAACTCTGTCCATGTTGCATCTACATCACAAATCCTTCCAAATCCGAATAAGAGGAAGCATTATTCTCATGAACAATATACACATACTTGGCACCTAAGATTAGGCCACATCAATCTAAATAGGATCCAAAGGCTCGTTTCAAATGGAATCTTGAAAGATTTTCAAGCGGTTCCATTTAGAACCTGCGAATCCTGTATAGAGGGAAAGATGACGGCAAGGCCTTTTAAGGCAAAGGGGAATAGGGCCTCGCATGTGTTGGAATTGATTCACTCTGACTTGTGTGGACCGATGTCCACTAGAGCTCGTGGAGGGTATGAGTACTTCGTCACTTTCATTGACGATTACTCAAGGTATGGGTATATTTACCTACTTCAACGCAAGTCTGAATGCTTTGAGAAATTCAAAGAATTCAAGGCGGAAGTGGAGAAGAATAGGGGTAAATCTATCAAGTCATTGCGGTCTGATCGCGGTGGCGAATACCTCGGGAACGAGTTCAAGCAATACTTGTCAGATTCTGGGATTACATCCCAATTGACTGCACCGGGTACTCCCCAACAGAACGTAGCAGAGAGAAGAAACAGGACTCTTATGGAAATGGTACGATCTATGATGAGCTATGCATCATTGCCTATTTCGTTTTGGGGATATGCCTTGGAAACAGCAGTTTATTTGCTGAATCGGGTACCGTCCAAATCGGTTCCTAAAACTCCTATTGAGTTATGGTCAGGGCGTAAGCCCAGCTTGAATCATATAAAGATATGGGGTTGTCCTGCATACGTGCTAGACAAGGAAGCGAGGAAATTGGAGCCGAGATGCGAACTAATGCTGTTTATAGGATACCCTAAGGAAACGAAAGGTGGTTATTTTTATAATCCGAAGGATCAGAAAGTGGTTGTTAGCACCAACGCACGATTCTTGGAACACGATTATGAAAAACATCACAAGTCTAAGTCCGAGATTGTCCTTCAAGAAATCGAAGGCAATGGACAGGCGATTCCATCACCCCAGCCAAGTGTGCAAGTGAATGCACCACAGGATACTGCACAAACCATTGTCACAGTTGTACCACCACCGCTTCGTCGTAGTGGGAGGGTTGTAATTCAACCCGATCGATTTATGTTCTTGGGAGAATCTTCGGATCTTCTTCCTGTTGATGAACAAAAGGATGTCGACCCTGATAACTATAGACAAGCGATGAAAGATCAGGATGCAGATTCTTGGTACGAAGCCATGGTTTCTGAGATAGAATCCATGGGTGCTATGGATGTATACGAGAAGACCGAACTACCAGATGGCTTTTTAGCTATAGGTAGTAGGTGGGTATACAAGAGAAAGAGAGATGCGGATGGCGAAGTCGCAGCTTTTAAAGCTAGACTGGTGGCGAAAGGTTATACCCAGGAACAGGGTATAGATTATGATGAGACCTTTTCGCCGGTTGCCATGCTCAAGTCTATCCGAATACTCCTTGCCATAGCAGCCCACATGAACCTTGAGATTTGGCAAATGGATGTCAAGACCGCTTTCCTAAACGGTTTCCTTGAAGAAGGAAGGGACATCTATATGCAGCAACCTGAAGGGTTTGTGAAGAAGGGCGAAGAGCATCTTGTGTGGAAGCTTAAGAAGTCCATTTATGGACTTAAGCAAGCTTCGAGGTCATGGAACAAACGTTTTGACGAGGTCATTAAATCCTATGGATTTACTCGTTGTGAGAACGAAATTTGCGTGTACCGTTTAGATGCCAATGGTGACGTGGTTTTCCTTGCACTTTATGTAGATGATATCCTCCTCATTGGCAACAATGTTGAGCTATTATCAGACATAAAGAAGTGGTTATCCGAACAGTTTCAAATGAAAGACTTAGGAGATGCAGCGTACATCCTGGGGATCAAGGTCGTTCGTGATCGCCAGAAAAGGATGTTGAGCTTATCTCAAGCGTCTTACATTGATACTGTGATTGCTCGTTTTAGCATGCAAAATGCCAAGAAAGGCTTGCTACCTTTTAGATATGGCATTCCTCTATCTAAAGACATGTGTCCTAAGACGCCTAGTAAGGTTGAGGAGATGAGGAAGATACCCTATGCTTCCGCCGTAGGTAGCCTCATGTATGCGATGCTATGCACGAGACCTGATATTTGCTATGTCGTTGGCATGGTTGCAAGATATCAGTCGAACCCTGGACCAGGACACTGGACTGCGGTAAAGCATATTCTCAAGTACCTGAAACGGACTCGAGATTATAGGCTAGTTTACCAGTCAGACAGTTTATTTCCTTTGGGTTACACCGATTCGGATTTCCAGGCTGACCGGGATGAGAAGAGATCTACCTCTGGTTATGTGTTTACCTTGGGAGGTGGAGCCGTATCGTGGCGAAGTGCAAAGCAGAAGTGCATTGCAGACTCCAACATGGAAGCCGAGTATGTAGCTGCTTCAGAAGCTGCAAAAGAGGCTGTATGGTTCCGGAACTACCTCTTGGATCTAGGAGTGGTCCCTAATTTGCCTAAGAGTATCATAGTTTATTGTGATAACTCGGGTGCAGTGGCAAATTCTATGGAACCCAGGAGCCACAAGGCGTCAAAACACATAGAGAGAAAGTACCACATCATACGAGAAATCGTAAACAGAGGAGATGTGCTAGTAGAAAAGATTGACACATTGGAGAACCTAGCTGATCCTTTCACGAAAAGCTTACCGCAAAAGACCTATGAGAAGCATGCTCGAGGGATGGGATTGCGGTTGATGCCACCCTCTTAGAGAAAAACTTTCAGTATAAGTGGGAGAGATGAAGTGAAGTTTTTGTAATAGCTAGTATTTAGACACATTGTATACTAAAAGTTTTGCTTTAGTATAAGTGGGAGATTGTTGGATTTGTATACTGAAAGCAAGAACTTTATGCTTGTATACAATGATTCCTGTTTTCACTATTCTTATCTCCTATCTGATTGTGTTCATGATTGCATATGTATGTTCTTTATCTCTGTATAAGTAGATTATATGGTGTGTTGTAGATCACAGAAGACCATATAATTGGAATAACCTTAAGAGATATAATATGATCACAGCCGAAATAACTCTAGGACAAGTTATTGGTTTAGGCTGCAGTATAGATGGAAGTAGTTTGTCTTGGCTACTTGTCTATACTGGTACGTCATTACGTATTGATAGGATCACAGTTTGAGATGTATTCTTCTATCTGACTTAAGTGAAGAATCAAGATCTCGGTGACTTATAAATCTTAATACTAATAAGTATTCAGATATATATATTAATTCGTATATCACTTTGACTTACTATGGGTGAAAGTTATATACTAACTCGAGTACTCTGTATCTTGGGTGATAGCGGTTAATATATGATATTTGATTATCTGTATTAGTACCCGTATCCGGTATAGGATAATGACATCCCCTTAAGGAGCTCAATAAGGTTTATTACGCTAAACCCTGCAGGTTGATTAAGTTCAGGCGTAATAATAAAGTTTGAGTGGTACTGCTTAAGGAATTATTAAGAGATTAATTAATTTAAGCTGTCAGAGCTCTAATTAATTAATGGATGTCGGATATTTTAAATACGGAGATTTAATAAGTCTAAATACAAGCCCCGACTCATCACCGACAATAAAGGGGTAAGTCAGTATCGGTTCTCTAGTGGAATGAACTGATATTTATAAATTAATTATGGTCTGGGCTGACCATAGATAAATTAATTTATTTGAGGCTCATCTTTATTCCTTGTATCTGGTCCCTGGGCTGGCCCAATGTCTCCTAGCCCAAGTAGGGCAGATTTTCGGCCCTCACCTAGAAACTGGCGCCCCCTCTCAGTTTTCTGTATTATTAAATACAGCTGTCAGCTCTCAGGAAAATAGACTGATAAAATTAGGGTTTTTGAGAGCAGAGAGAGGCGCAGGAAACGTGAGTGGTCATTCTGTCTTGGGAATTTCCATAGCTCGTTGTCCATCCAACGTTGGGAATTGAGCGGGATACAGTCGAGAATATCAGAGCTGGAGTCAGATTCTTTCGACGCGATCATCAACAGCTTGTGCATCCGATTCTCAAGTAAGTTTTCCTAACACCTATGTGCAGCTGTTAAATTCATAGGAGCATGTTAGGATTTAATCGTTTTATGATGAATTAATAATAATCCAAGAAACGATCATCGGGCAAAAGGAGCATTAATTCAGTTTTATATTCCTTCAAAAACCGGGACTCTTCTTTGATGAGTTACAAATCAGACCGGCAAGGGATTTTGACGATATCATGGCTAGATTGTCTGGATATTTGCAGTTGGAGGATGCCAGGATGGCACGAAAAGCTGAAAATGACAAGCATAAGGCCAGGAGGGCCGAGAAAGCACCAGAGCGGAACAACAGGCACCAAGACCGGGCTCCCTTCAGAGGATTGCCCCCAAGGGTACCTCCTCCCCAAGCAGAGGGACCACCGCGCCAACAGCGCACTGTGAATGAGGTCAACCATTTTGATGAGTATACCCCACTGAACAAACCGCAGGAAGAGATCTTTCACCTGATCAAAAACCAACCGTTCTTCAGAGCGCCGGGGACTTACAGGGATGGGCAGCCACAGCAGGGCCCTAATAACAAATTTTGCAAGTACCACAATTCTTATGGACACTTCACTAAGCACTGTGGACACCTTAAGCATCAACTGGAGCTTTTGGTACGCCAGGGAAATCTGGATCAGTTCATAGCCCGAGGGAATGAGGGCCATGGTCCGAGGCCAGAGCAGATAAATGAGCCCCGACAGGACCAGGGGAATAACTGGGACCGAAGGCCAGAGGAAAATTGGGATAACCACAGAGGAAGAGCAGAGGGTCGGGTACCTCCCTTCCCGTACCGAAGAGAAGTACACATGATCTTTGGGGAAAATGGGACACCCACATCCAACAGGGCCAAGAAATAGGTTGTACGAGAAGTGAAATCAGGGTATTATCCCAAGCAAGTGATGGAGATTATGGGCGCGGCGGAAGAGCCGATCATCAGCTTCGGGGCAGAGGACCTGAGAACGCTTATGTATCCGCATGACGATGCGCTGGTTATCACGGCAGATATAGCCGGTTGCATTGTTCATCGCGTCTTCGTAGACTCGGGCAGTGCGGTGAATATTTTATATCTGGAGTGCCTCCAGAACATGGGAGTCGAAGCCCACATTGAACCAACAAACGCCCCGTTATTTGGGTTTGGGGGAGAAATGGTCATGCCAATAGGTTTTATGGAGTTGTCGTTAAGCCTTGGCAATGCGGATGCCAGCAAGACCAGGGTAATACGATTCCTGGTAGTGGACATGCCGAAAACATCCTACAATGTGATACTTGGCCGCCCTGCCTTGACGATGTTCAGAGCAATCATTTCCATGTTTCATCTAAAAATGAAATTCCCCATCGGAGGGGGAAGAGTGGGAAAAGTATGGGGCGACCAGAAAATGTCGAAAGCATGCCATGTGCAGATACTTACACACTCTTCAGGGCAGAAAAGGGAAAGAATAACAGAGGGATCAGACGCTCGGAAAAAAGGGAAAGTGGGCGAAATCACTGCTCCGGTAGAAGAGCGACAGGAGTTGGCGGAATTGTTAAAGGATCTGGATAGTACAGAGAAGGCCGCCTTGGTCTCCACCAGCGATGTATGTAACATGATAGACTTATTTCCTGGGCGGGAAGGTTTCCAGACCAAGATTGGGTCTTCCATGAATGACCAAGTCAGAGAGGAACTGGTCAGATGCCTCCGCAGAAATGCGGACGTATTCGCCTTCAGCACGGCCGATCTGAAGGGAATAGACAGAGGGTTGGCGGAACATTGCCTCAACGTGGATCCTAAGATCAAACCAGTGAAGCAAAAAACAAGGCATTTCAGTGCCGAGAAGGATGCCGCGATCAGGGAACAAGTCCAAGGGCTGCTGGACACGGGCCATATCGAAGAAGTACAGTATCCAGAGTGGATATCGAATGCCGTGATGGTGGCAAAGAAAACAAACACCTGGCGCATGTGTGTATATTACAGGGATTTAAACACCGCCTGTCCCAAAGACCACTATCCTCTGCCGAGGATCGATCAGCTTGTGGATTCCACCTCGGGCTGTGCTTTATTGTCAATGATGGATGCGTACCAGGGATACCATCAGGTGAAGATGAACAGATGGGACATTGCTAAAACAGCTTTTGCTGTTTGCTGTGCGGTTTTTGGTTGGAGAAGCATGCCATTCGGATTAAAAAATGCGGGGGTCACGTACCAGAGAATGATGGAAAAAATCTTCAAGGAACAACTCTCGAAAAACATATCAGTCTATGTTGATGACATGCTTGTGCGCAGTGTCAGGGCGGAGGATCATGTCTCTGACTTGGAAGAAATATTCACAGTCATTAGAAAGCATCGGCTCATGCTCAATCCAGCGAAATGTACCTTCAGGGTCACTACAGGAAAATTCCTGGGATACAAAGTCACTCCCGCGGGAATCGAAGTCAATACAGATAAAGTCAAGGCCATCATGGATATGACACCACCCCGGGGAATCAAGGAAGTACAAACTCTAAATGGGCGCATCACTGCTTTGAGCAGGTTCATCTCAAGATCAGCGGAACGGAGTTTGCCATTTTTTAAAATCTTGAGAAAGGGGACT
This sequence comes from Salvia miltiorrhiza, assembly GCF_028751815.1. Taxonomy (NCBI): domain Eukaryota; kingdom Viridiplantae; phylum Streptophyta; class Magnoliopsida; order Lamiales; family Lamiaceae; genus Salvia; species Salvia miltiorrhiza. The sequence continues at coordinate 43,685,456 of NC_080391.1, forward strand.
AAGTTTCAGTGGACAGCGGAATGCCGAACAGCTTTTGAGGATCTCAAGGCTTACTTAGCAGAGCTCCCAACTCTGACTAAGCCAGTCCCGGGAGAGACATTGTACTTATACATAGCGGTGGGAAAGAAGTCAGTCAGCTCTGTACTTATCAGAGAGGAAGGGAGTCATCAGAAACCAATCTACTTTGTCAGCAGGATCGTTTAGGGCCCTGAGTTGAATTACTCCGAGATTGAAAAGGCTGCTCTGGTAGTCATGGTCACGGCACAAAAATTGTGACCCTATTTTTTATCACATCGGGTAGTGGTGCGAACTGGTTTACCTTTCAGGCAGGTGTTGGGGCGGCCAGATTCGTCGGGGAGAATGGTGAAGTGGGCTGTGGAATTAGGGGAGTACGACGTGGAGTATGAGCCAAGGATGACTATTAAGGCGCAGGCCCTTGCGGACTTCATTCAGGAAACTACTCGCCGCCCGGTACAAGAGTTCTGGATAGCTTTTGTGGATGGGTCGGTCACAAAGGAGGGATGCGGAATTGGTGTGCATATTATTTCTCCAAGCTCGGAGGTATATCAATTCGCCATAAAATTCACTTGCAAATTGTCTAACAACGAGGCTGAGTACGAGGCTGTGGTCAGAGGGGCGCACATTTTATCAGAGTTGCGGGCCGAGTGCGTTATCATTAGAACCGATTCCCAGTTGGTAGCTCAGCAACTATCAGGGGCATATCATATCAAAGAACACCGGATGAAAGCATATCACTGCAAAATCAATGAACTGAAGCAAAAGTTCATGGAGTTTAAAATCGAGCAGATTTCCCGGGAAGAGAATACGAAGGGAGACTTGTTGGCGCGAATGGCCAGCGCAGTGGAACAAACATGGAATGATGAGATTACGCTGCTCTGCGACACCAGAGAAATGGGGACTTCACAGGTCTTTTCAGTGGAAATCCGGGATGACTGGCGCGCCCCAATTATACACTTTCTTAAGACGGGGGAACGGTTGAGCAAAGAATCTAATCAGAGGGCTCGATACGAGAATTATTGTTTGATCAATGATCAACTGTACAAGCGATCTTTTACCCAACCCCTGTTAAAATGTTTATCGCCTGAAGAAGCTAACTTTGCTTTAAAAGAAATTCATGCAGGTTGTTGTGGTGGACACACGGGATTCAGGGATCTCGTACAAAAAATAATTCGTGCAGGGTTTTATTGGCCTAATGTCAACAAGGACGCCAGGGAATTCGTCCGCAAATGCGAGGTTTGTCAGAGACATGCTGGGAGAATCAATGTTCCTGGGAAAACCATGGGGGTCATGTATGCCGCATGCCCATTTTATAAGTGGGGTATAGATATCGTCGGGAAGTTGCCACCGCACCAGGAGGCAGGTGTTTTCTCATAGTGGCGGTGGATTACTTTTCAAAATGGGTACAAGCTGAAGCTGTGGCGAAAATTGATGAGGTAACAGTGGAACGGTTCATCTGGCGAAACATATGTTGCCGGTTCGGAGTCCCTAGAATCATTGTGTTAGACAATGGAACCCAATTCACAGGGCAGAGGATTGCTGATTTCTGCGACCGAATGGACATCACCCAACGTTTCGTGTCTGTGGCTCATCCACAAGCAAACGGGCAAGTGGAATTAGCAAATAAATCAATCTGCGAGGAAATCAAGAAGCGGCTGAGTCAGAGCAGAGAGAAGTGGGTTGAGGAGTTGGACACTGTCCTTTGGGCCTACCGAACTAGCCCAAAGACAGCAACCGGAGAAGCGCCTTTCACCCTGGTATACGGATCTAATGCAGTAGTACCGGCGGAGGCCAGACTGGAGTCATACCGCATCACCACCTACAATACAGAGCAAAATTCCGAACTCCGAAGAACAGAACTTGACCTTGTGGAAGCACAGAGGGACGAAACTCAAGTCAGAGCAGCGAAGTACAAAAGCATCATCAAGGCGGGATACGACAAGCGGGTCAGAGCAAGGAAGCTAGCCAAGGGTGATCTAGTCCACAAGAGGGCCGATGTACTGAAGCCAGTGGGCAAGTTCGAGCCTAATTGGGAGGGTCCCTTCATCATCACCGATGTCCTGGGCGGCGGAGCGTACACTTTGTCGGACCCAGACGGCAGAGCCCTCCCCAAACCATGGAATATCAATACTCTGAAAAAATTCTATGTATAACATTGATTCAATGACATGTCAAATTATAGACCGAATACTCTTTTTCCCACAGGGGTTCGGGGCCATGATATCAATAAAATCGGATACGTGGTTCTAGGGAATTCCCTGGTGTTGACTTATTTACTTTAATTCATTGCTTTCCAAATTACATATTTTACTTAACATGTTCATGCAGAGCATTGCACATGTCACCAGAGGGGGGTGTAGGGTATATATCCACAATCCACAATTCACAAATTCAAATTGCTACTTAGCAAGATAAGGGAAAAACAAACACCAAAGGCAGGGCCGAGGGCAGAGCAGAGGAATCACTTGAATCGTAAGCCGCAAAAGTTGGTTGCGCCCTCGGGTCCTCCATGCTCCGCACAGAAGGTTACTATCTAACCGTAAGCCATGAAAGTTGGTCGCACCCCCCGGTTCTTCCATGCTCCGTGCAGGGTGTTCTTTGAATCGTAAGCTGCGAAAGTTGGTCGCACCCCCCGGGTCTTCTATGCTCCGCGCAGAGGGTTACTATTTAACCGTAAGCCACGAAAGTTGGTTGCGCCCCTCGGGCCTCCCATGCTCCGTGCAGGGTGTTCTCTTAACCGTAAGCCACGAAAGTTGGTTGCACCCCCTGGGCCTTCCATGCTCCGTGCAGGGTGTTCTCTTAACCGTAAGCCACGAAAGTTGGTTGCGCCCCCCGGGCCTTCCATGCTCCGTGCAGGGTGTTCTCTTAACCGTAAGCCACGAAAGTTGGTTGCGCCCCACGGGCCTTCCATGCTCCGTGCAGGGTGTTCTCTTAATCGTAAGCCGCGAAAGTTGGTTGCACCTCGCGGGTCTTCCATGCTTCGCGCAGAGGGTTACTGTCTAATCGTAAGCCGCGAAAGTTGGTTGCACCCCCCGGGTCTTCCATGCTCCGCGCAGAGTGTTCCAGCCGGCAAGGAGGGAAGCAGCAGAGTAACGCAGCAGAGGGATGGCTCAAAGAGAAGCGGTAAAAGAATGGCTAGAAAAGGAGTCAGAGAAACCCTCAAAACAGGAGTTAGAGAAATCCTCGAAGCAGGAGTCAGAGAAACCCTCGAAGCTGGAGTCAGAGAAATCCTAGAAAGTGGAGTCAGAGTAACCCCAGAGGGACGAAACAGAGACGCCTCCGGAAAGGGGAATCAGAGGAATCACTTAGAAGGATCACCCAGAGGAATCAAACAGGAAAGCATAACCAGGAAAGCTGGTCAAAGGGAGACCAATTAGAGGAACCATAAACACTTCAACAAAAAACAAGAATCCTACTCTACGCAACAAAAACACGGGTCACATTTCGAGGTCCTGGAATGCAAGTTCACATCAACCACAACAAACAATAAAGCAATATGAAGGACGAATAAATGCAGATTCAGCATAGAAATTAAAGGAAGAAAGGAGTCATGAAGAAATTTCATTCATAATGCCAAGGCGGCAAGACTGTACATCGAGATCAAAATAACGCCAAGTATTTACAAGTCCGAAATTACAAATATTTTGATAAGGCAAGGAGGAGATAGCATGGCAGTCAGGAGGAGGGAGCAGGGACAACAGATTCAGGAGCAGCAGCAGTGGGAGGAGGCACAACAACAGGAGCAGCGGCATCAGAGGCTTCACTAGAGGGCCCCCTACCTCAAACACTGGCAACGTGCCAAAGTCCTTCACCGCGGGGAGACGAGCTTCCACGTCTAACAACTTCAATGCCTCTTGCGCATATTTTGTTTCATCCTTGTATAGGGCATAAAGTTGGTCCACCGCGGCAGAGAAAGAGGCCGGATCTTCAAAGGCTGAGGCCTGGAAGCCGGAAGGAAGAGGAGGCTCCATGCTGAATTGCGAGAACCCCAAGGAGCTGTCACCAGCCTGACCCCTCAGCTGGTTCACGAACTTCACCAGAGAGGCGCAGAAGAGAGGCCGGTATACGGAAGCAGCAGGCGCCGGTTCAGAGCAAACCTCAAAAGCAAATTGGGAGAGGGCCTTCTCCAAAACTGGGTACCACCACTCAGGCTTCTTTGGGGACTCAGCAGTGATCCCCAACAGCCTATTCAGATCCTCATCCTTGATGTTGTCCATCAAGACCTCCATATCCAGAGCAGCAACCTGCTCCGCTGATGCACCCACCATCTCCGCCGCCTTCGTCGCTGTCTGCTTTATCACATGGACGAAGATGGGGGCGAATCCTTCCAGGTAATCTGGAGTCCGTTGAAAGGTCACCAGGGTACCTTCCAACATCATACCCAGGAACTGCTGACCCTGGGGAGAGAGAAAAAACTCCAAGCGTTGGTCCCGGGCCCCCAGCGCGTAGCCCCGGTTCTGAGCACCCTCGCAAGCTCGCCTCCAGCCGCATTTGGCCTCCTTGTACTCCTCATCATACCTCGCCCGGAACTTGGCGAGGTTATCGTAGCCCTCCTTTTTAGCCCTCTCCAGCTCAGAGTCTAGAGAGGCTTTCTCCACATCCGCCTGGGCAAGTTGGGCTTGCAGCTCGGCCACGTCCGCCTCGGCCTTGCTATACCGTTCCACTGTACCCGCAACCTCCTCGTCGCACTGTGCCGTCCGCCGCTTCTCCGCCTCCAAGTCCTTCTCCAGTGCATCGTAGTCATCGATACACTGGATGATCTCTCCCGCTCGGGACTCCAGCTATAGAGAAATAAAGGGAAAATGTTAGGGCAAAGAAATCGAGAGGTTAGTAATAGAATCATTTAAACATGGTAAATAATGCAGGGTACCTGAAGAACCAACTGGAAAAGTTGGTTAGCTAGTGTCGTCCGCTTCAATTTGCTCGTGGTTTTCCTATCCTGGGGGTGGAAATGGGAAAGCAAGGTGCGGACGAAATCTCGCCCCTTCAAGGACGAGATTGGCTTGGAGCCAGAGGCCTCTGACTCCCCTGCGGGCAAGGCCAGCGCCTTGCCCCCTTCAGCATCCACGGAGATTGTCTCCGCTTCACCTGCTGACCCGACTTCCGGGTCCACAAATTTGCTAGCCTTTTGCAGGCTCTCCTTGCGCCTCTTCTCTGCAAGGGCCAGCGTGGCAGCTTTTCTCTTCTTTTGGACTTAGCGGGAATTGGGAGTTGCAATGTTGTGGATTATCTGGGATATGGGCACATCATCTTCAATATCCACCACTGGAATGGCGGATCTCCCTTCGATTTGGCCGGAGCCAGAGCCCCCTGCCCCCTGGCTGTCCGGGCCAAACATGGATAGCACCTCCATATTCTTCCCCTTGCCTGGGAGGAAATGTTGCACGGGGGTGATCTCCCCAGGAGTATCGGGTGCCGCCTGGGGGACGACCACCCCGGAGTCCGCGGGTTGCCAGAGCCTTGTTCCCCCTCGCCAGAGGGACGGTCAGCCACAAACTCGGCTCTGCACTTATTTTTCCACGACATCCCTGCAAACAAACATGGCTTTATCAACAAAAGCAAGGTAATAAGTAATTTGTGCATATCTACTAACACCTAATTTTACCTATAGAGCGGCGGGAAAATAGGGGAAACAAGCCGGTAGCAGCTAAGGCCGAATTACTCTCAGCCAGCTCCTTACATGGAAGAGGATCCTCCCTATTCATGGTGTTAAGGAAGCCAATTACACCTAGTTCAAAATTGGTGGGCTTTCCCAGAGCATGAGGCTTATAGCTGGTCCGAGACTCATGCCATAGCAGCTCCTGAGCATCGAATTGACGCCAGGAACCCCGGTTGGTTTTCACAAAACAATAAAAGGCTATGAAGCCTTTGTCGTGGGAGTTGAGTGAACTAAGGAAAGTGGTGGGGTAGGTTTTGCGGGCAGCAAAACTATACAAAGGGTGGCCCTGCCACCTAAGGGTTTAGGTTTGAAGGAATAATGTAGCGGTGTCCTGTATACCATGGGCTGTACAGAGGATGTGGAAAGCAAACAACCTCCGGAGAGCGGAGCTAGAGGGCCACTTGGAAGAAGGGGATGCGGAAATGATTGCAGACTTGTACTAGAAGGGCAGGAGGTGGAAGCCTTAAACCAGCTTCGACTTGGGCTCGGAAGAGGGGGATTTTGTTCATGTGTAGTTTGGTGAAAGGCTCGGAGGCCTTGGAATAGGGCTCAAAAGTCAAACCCTCCGAACGTTGGCATTTGTCAAAAATCTTCTGCATCTCCGCAACACCTAAGCGGGACGGAGAAATAATCTTGGGTGATTTGGGAGTAGAAGGGAGAGGCTCAGAAGAAGCGGGGGAATCCTGGGGTTGGCTAGGGTCAGAAGGAGGGGGAGAAGAAGTCGGTGAAGCTAAAGAAGAGGGAGAAGGGGAGGGGGAGAAGTCAGGTTGAGCACCGGAAGAAGAGGCCATGACCGAAAAAAACTTAAAGAAATTTTAGGGTTTCACGCTCAATCAGAGCACCAACAAATTCAGAAAACACTCTACGCTAAAAACAAGTACCGGGGAGAAGAGGATACGCGATTTACCTAAGTCAAAAACTCTTTAGGGTCGGCGAAAGGAACTGGAGCGGAAGGGTCGCAAGAAATACGCCGGGACAGGGAGAGGATCGCCGGAAATCGAGAGAAAATTACGAGAAGTAAAAGTGGAGAAGATGAATAGTGGAAATTTGAACCGCCCAAATGTAACGTACGCGGGCAACCACCAACTAGCAGGATGATCGACACGTGGCACGAGGGAAATAATCGACGATCAAGGATTCCTACGGAGAGACGAAAAGACACAAGGGTGAAAAAGTAACCTCGAAAAGTGGAAAAGTATACTGTGAAGGGACGGGCTGTTAATGCGAATGACGTCAGCCACGCGGGCGAACACTCTAACTAGGTTACTCTGCTCCAGAGCGAACTAGTCAGACCAGAGGGGGGGAGTAGCTGATGAGGAGTAATATATGCAGAGCAGAGGAATGACCTTTGTCAGGGAAACGGACCTCACCAGAGAAACGGTCTTGGTCAGAGGAACGGTCTTCACCAGAGAAATGGCTTTCGCCAGAGAAGCCACACTTGCCAGAGAAATGGCCCGTGTCAGAGAAATGGCCTTCGCTAGAGAGATCACCAAAAAAGCGAAGAAATCTCCCGGCTGAAGCCAAATTTACTCTTATACCCTCGACCACGCGAGGCGCATGTTTTAGCAATAAATTTACTATTTTGCCCTTAACTTGTAATCTATAAATAGCCATGCATACGCTCTTTGTAATCTACGTTATCTTCACTTGCAATATTACAGCAATTAGACTTTCGTGCTCTCAACTTTGCATTTCTCTCATTCTTCCAAACAACACTAGGTATAATTCGAAATCCAACAATAATGTACCGATTAAATCTATATCCGTTCAATCATACTTCACCATATTTGATATATTCTAATAACCTAATTAATTAGTTATTAGTTGGGCTATTGGACTAATTAATTGTAGACAAAAGAAAAGGCCCGGCCCTATTAATCTAGGGTTAATAGGCGGCTATCAGTCATATAAGAACAAGAATATATTTCTTTTGTCTGACACGTGAAAACACAAGAGAGAAAAACACAGAGAGCAATATAGTATTCAATCAGGATTTCCTAGCTTTCTGTGATTGAAACTTGCACTTGGAATTGTTCCTACATCGAATCTGCATACACGTGGATACCTCTAGTAGTGGATTCAACTGCAGGAAACGTCACGATCGTTCTACCGCACAACAAGTAAGTTATTCCAACTGTTGTATGTTTTATCTCTACACATGAATATAATTATAAATCTAGATCTTATCCTTGATTGTATTTCCGTTGCGTATCATTAAATGATGTCAAGGATAACTAACAGAGAAGATGTCTTCTTGTTGAAGAATAGCGTACTATATCTTGTTGAAGAAGAGCAGATGAAAATGGAGAATTGTGCAGCGGCGCCCAAAAAAAAAAGGAAGAAGAAGAATTGTGCAACGGCTGGTTGGAAGAAATAATTAGCGCTCCCTTTTATATTTATTGTTTTAGACTTATTTGGTTGTATTAATTAAGAATTAGGCTTTGGAAGTGGACTCTAATTTGAAAATTGAAATGAAATCCACAAAAATTGCTCGGCCAAACTTTGAATTCTACAAGACTAAAATTGTGTTAATTTTTAGAAATTAGTGCATTAGTTGAGTACCATTTAATTTGGCATTTTTCAGTTCTGGGTTTAATTTTTTTTAGTTTGGTAATTTCAGTCGGTCTTCATTTAGTGGGGTGTATTAGTTCAAGACTTTAATAGATTTCTATAGACTTTTAAAATCTGGGTGTATTCGTTCAAGACTTTTAAAAGTCTTTTAAAGTCTGGGTGTATTAGTTCAAGACTTTTAAAAGTCTATGAAAATCTGGGTGTATTCGTTCAAGACTTTTAAAAGTCTATGAAAATCTGGGTGTATTTAAAAATCTACGGATTTTATCATTGGACTGATTTCCATGGATTTCATTCAAAAAATACACATGAACAAATCCGAGCTCGGACCACGAGAATTCAAATCTTGAGAGTTTGCAGCGCTCGCCGGACGCGGCTGAAGAAGCCAGCGCACACCCAGCGCTCGCTGGATGAAGAAACATGTGCTTGTGGACTAACAAGTAGCTGTGGACATACTGATGATGTCAAAACCATTCCATTCACACCAGATGAGACAGAGCCAGGCGAGGTGATAAGCCAAAACCTCATCAGATGGTTACTGAGGAAACAGAAGAACAATTCGCCGCGTAATAATGAGAATGAGGCATTGGAATCAGATGAAAAACCAAAACCACAACCACGTTGATTTCATCCTTTTTCCCCTTCAATTTTCTTTATTCGAATTTTTTTATTTGTAGAATTCATGTTTACATGATTTTGATCGAGAATGACACCGAGGAAAAACAATCCAAATGGATAGAGATTATTATGGATACATAATCGCGGATGATGTATATGTATACATGCAGGCAGAGATTCTGCGTGGTGGGTAAGAAGAGAGGAAAAGAGGTAGTTAGAGAGAGAGGGAAATGGGGAGCTACAATTATTACAAGATGTTCGGGTGCTTCAACCAGAAGTTCAAGATCAGCGAGTCGGAGCCGCCGCCGGACGTGAGAGAGGCGTTCTGGCGGTTCACAGCGGGGGTGCAGCAGATGACGGCGGAGCAGCTGCTCAAGTTCATGGTGCAGCACCAGGAGGATTACGTACAACTGCCCCGCCGTGGACGTGCAGGATATCATGCAGCACGTCTTCCACCGCCGCCACCACCACAACCTCCAACAAGAGATTAAGCACCTCGCCTTCACCCTTGAGGACTTATTCTATTTCCTTTTTCAAGATGATCTCAATGGCCCTATCAATCCCCAGGTCTCCCTCTCTCTCTCTCTCTCTCTCTCTCTCTAATTCATTGTATAGTGATGTAATTGCTTATGAATTATGTGCTTATCTATTGGTTTGAAGTTGATTTTGTTTATGTTGTCATCTGATGATGAAATGTGGACTTCTATAGTGATTTTAGGGGAGTTTTTGGGCCCAAACAAAGTAGTTATAGGAGAAACTTCAAACAACTTTGGAGCTTTTAAGATATGTTGGAATTTAGAAAGTGCAAGGAAATTCGAAGTTCTTAACTCTTCACTCTAGACTATTCTTTACCTATTCATCATATGTGCATTTTTCTTGTACTGCAGAGAAATTTGAACCTCTAATCAAGGATATGTATAGTATCATTTGCTATTGGATTGCAAATTGTTTGTAGCTAGATATTTGAAATCATATATTTAGAAGATATATTTGTGGCCTCCATTTTGCTAAGGACCTGAAACAACCGCCTGAATTGTGTCATGGCAAACCTGCACAACCTAAAAGTTGCTATGTTAGTGATGAGGAGTGATATGTGCAGAGTAGGGAAATGATGCAAATCAGAGGAATCGGCCCCACCAGCGGAACGAGTATGGCAGAAGAAGCGCACTCGTCAGAGGAATCATTCTCACCAGAGGGATCCTATCCACCAGAGACATCTCACCCACCAGAGGAATGGCTCTTGCCAGAGGAATCATGTTCGCCAGAGGAGTCACCCTCGATAGAGAAGTCATCTCCACCAGAGGAACTACATCCGGCAGAGAAGCTGTTCTCGCCAGAGGAATGCTCTTCAACAGCGGAATCACTGGAAAGTGCGGGGAAGTCTTCCGCGTGAAGGCACAGTTACCATTCTACCCTCAAACACGCAAGGCGCATGCGCCACAGATGAATTTACCGTTTTACCCTTCATTTGTAATCTATAAATAGGACATACGTGCTCTCTTGTACTCTACGTTATCTCTCATTTTTTAATACAGCAGCAAATTCTCTCTTGTGTTCTAGCATTCCAACTGTTTTCTTCGTCTTCTTCAGCTAATCAAACTAGGTATAACTTATAATTATCGCTTTAGCTTAGGTGTTGGTTTCTAGTTTCACTAGTTAGAACATAGGTTGGTAAAGGGATGTGAGGATTATTTGTTCATGTCTTCAAATTAGCAGCAACTGTTGGTTCTGCAAATGTAGAAAAATGGAGTTTATAATGCTTAGTTGGTGTCTCCATATTTTCTTTCTATTCCTTGTTCTGAAAAAGCAACAAGAATGTAATTTGTTTGTAATAAATTACGTCAAATCCTCCCAGCGGGCGCTGGGTTCCTCTCTACTGCCCGTTGAATCCCAGCGCTCGCTGGATTTGTGGATTTCAAATCCGTAGAAATCACGTCAAATTTTTGGTAATTCATTAAAAATTTGGGCAGGAATTCATTTAAAATCATGAAGAATCTGAGAGAGTTCTATAGACTTTTAAAATCCACGGACTTTTAAAATCTACAAAAATCCTGAACGAATACACCCCCCTTAATAATTTGATTGTTTTGTTTGTGTTTGTTAATTTAGGTATTTAATTTTATTTATTTAGAGTTTTAATTTGCAACAATAAAACAGATTAACTTTTAATTATATGACATTTTTGGAAAGAATATATTAATTTATGTGTATGTTGGTTTGTTTACTGTATTTTATTTTTCAAGTTATGTAATTTTTAATGAATTTTATTTTAAAATTTTGTATTTTTTTGCTTATTTAATAATAATAATAATAATAATAATAATAATAATAATAATAATAATAATAATAATAATTTAATTTTGATATAATATTTATTTTTATAATGAAATTAGTAATTACAAAAATTTGGGGCGAATGTATAATTTGAAAGAAATATATAGCTATGATTGAAGAAGTATAATAAGTAGGAGGAAAGAGAATATTTAAAGAATATTCTTTTGGGTTTGAGTTTGGTGTAAATGGTTGAAGTAGAATTACTGTTGAAAGCGACATGTACTGTAAAATGGATTTAAGTTTGGTGTAAATGGTTGGAGATGGTCTTAGTACATACTATGTACAACTCATATACATATAGTAGACATGAAACAGTTTAGGCATGTTCCATCAAAAAATTTTATTGCCGAAAACTTTAAATTGCGTTGCAAATCCTAGAATTTGTATTTAACAGCCTAACAGTTTGAAAATAATATGAATCATAATTAACGACGATTGTGAATTGAAGAAGTTATGAATATTTTAGATGTGAAAGTTTGAATGTAATTGGTGAGTTGGGTGTCCCAATCTAAGATAGTTTAGGAGGCACCAAAAAGAGGGTGAGTCCCACTTAGCAGCAACCCCTAGAAGGAACGACGCCGTTTGGAGGCGCATAGATATAATCGCAGCCCGCAAAAGACAGCCCCTCGTTGCCACCTCAGGTCATCTCACCCTTTCACTCCCTCGACGGGTCCGCCTTATTCAAACCTCTGAGGGCATTTCCGTCATTTCCCCCGTCTCCGGCGGCTCATCTACTAATAAATATATATATATATATATTTCACTCACTCCATAGCTCTAAACTTCCCCCCAAATCTAGCTTCTCTGCGATTTCGCCGTTGCTTTGCCTAATCCCGAAGAATCAGCGGCGGCGCCACCACCAACCTACAAATGGAGTCAGCAACGCTATCACAAATCGGTCTCGCGGGTTTAGCCGTGATGGGGCAGAACCTAGCCCTCAACATCGCCGAGAAAGGCTTCCCGATCTCCGTCTACAATCGCACCACCTCCAAAGTCGACGAAACCCTAGATCGCGCCCACCGCGAGGGCCAGCTGCCCCTCACCGGCCACTACTCGCCCAAGGATTTCGTCCTCTCCCTCCAGAAGCCCCGCTCCGTCATCATCCTCGTCAAGGCCGGGGCGCCCGTCGATCAGACCATCGCCGCCCTCTCCGCCTACATGGAGCCCGGCGACACCATAATCGACGGCGGCAACGAGTGGTACGAGAACACCGAGCGCCGCATGGTCGACGCCTCCACCAACGGCCTGCTCTACCTGGGCATGGGCGTGTCCGGCGGCGAAGACGGCGCCCGAAACGGCCCCTCTTTGATGCCCGGCGGCTCGCACCGCGCCTACTTGAATATTCACAATATTCTCGAGAAAGTCGCCGCACAGGTTGACGACGGCCCCTGCGTCACGTACATCGGCGAAGGGGGTTCTGGCAATTTCGTGAAAATGGTCCATAACGGGATCGAGTATGGCGATATGCAGCTGATCTCGGAGGCGTACGATGTGTTGAAGAATGTTGGGGGTTTAGGAAACGAGGAGCTCGCCGAGATTTTCGGGGAGTGGAATCGCGGCGAGCTGGAGAGTTTTTTGATCGAGATCACATCCGACATCTTTAAGGTGGAGGATGATGAATCTGGCACGGGGCATTTGGTGGATAAGATTCTGGATAAGACGGGGATGAAGGGGACGGGAAAGTGGACCGTGCAGCAGGCTGCCGAGCTCTCCATCGCAGCCCCCACTATTGCTGCGTCGTTGGACAGTAGGTATATGAGCGGGTTGAAGGAGGAGAGAGAGGCGGCCTCGGAGATTTTCAGCAAGGAAGGGTTGAAGGAGGAGATCAACAATGTGGGGGATGTTGATAAGAAGAAGTTGGTTGATGATGTTAGGCAGGCGTTGTATGCATCCAAGATATGCAGTTACGCGCAAGGAATGAATCTGTTGAGGGCTAAGAGTTTGGAGAAGGGGTGGGGATTGAATCTAGGGGAGCTGGCGCGGATTTGGAAAGGCGGGTGCATCATCAGGGCCGTGTTCTTGGACAGAATCAAGCATGCTTATCAGAGGAATCCGGGGCTAGCTAACTTGTTGGTAGACCCGGACTTTGCTAGGGAGATGGTGCAGAGGCAGGCCGCTTGGAGGCGGGTTGTGGGGTTGGCCATTCAGAAGGGCGTTAGCGTGCCTGGAATGTCCGCGAGTTTGCAGTATTTCGACACCTATAGGCGCGGTAGGCTCCCTGCTAACCTTGTGCAGGCGCAGAGGGACTACTTTGGAGCGCATACCTATGAGAGGGTTGATCGCCCGGGAGCATATCACACCGAGTGGTCCAAGCTTGCTCGCAAAGCCAGAGTCTAGTGGAGAAGAGGTTTGAGTGGTATTCCTATGGTTTTCTTGAGGCATTAAGCTTGAATTGAAGTTGTATCCCTTGATGAGAATTTGTTGTTCACAAGAATATTTTGTAGCTTTGCATTGTTGCGTATGCAGTTAATAAGAGAAGCATGCCTTTGATATTCGAAATGATCTTTTTTGATTGCATTGAGTTGTTTAGTTCCCCTCGTGACCTGTTTTATGTGATTTTGCCATTAGGAGATGTAGATTCAAATGTAGTTTGGGATATTTTTTGGTGAATCTTGGAACAATCATGTGGCTGTAATTCTGGTTATTGACCATGAGATAGATGCCGGTATCTTCTCCTTCCATCAAGGATAACTGTGTATGATAGATTGGTTCACATGTACTCTGCAAATAATCATTCTACTATATCATTAGGAATCCCAATTCGAAACTTTGAGTTGTTCATACCTGGGAACAGTGTGGGGGAAGAATGTCGAAACTTTGATAGATTACAAGAGGAGGGAGATCCTTGAATGGAAAGAGAGTATTCTAAGGAAAAATCAAAGAAGAAGGAATAGTCTAAGCATACCAAGACATTTTTGGATTTGGGAGAATTTTACTCTCAAGAACAGGCTGAGTTCTTGTCACTTGAGCTTGTGGCATTTTGCTGCTAGCTATCCAGTAAGTCTTCAGAAACTCTCCTTCATCTGCTTCTCTTTCCATTTCTTGAGTTCTCTTACAAAGTAAAGATCTCACAGCCACTGTTCCTAGGACGAGCCCCGTGAATCCTGCCACAAACCCTAGAATCCATAACAAAGACATCTTGTGCCTTTTCTTGATTGGAATTACTATAGAGAAATGGCCTTGACTTGTGCTGTGACATATATTAGGCAAGCTCAAGTCACTTAGTAAGACGTCCCCAAGAGCCCCAAATGCAGCACATTTCGTCCCCTCTTTGCCTCTAGCTGATAATGATTTGTTAAACGCAATAGATATAGTCTCTCCGTTGGTGTTGAGCTCGAGTTTTGACAAGTTTTTGCTGCTCAAATGGGATGCATCATAGACCAGAAAACCAACAACAGGGGTCAAGAGTGAGTAACCTGATAGGCTGTAGTATGAAGAAGAGCAGTTACCAAGATTGTGGTAAACTATGAGTATTCTCTTGACATAAGGCACAGGAAGAGTCTTTGGTGGAATGAGGAAGCTGCTGAAATTGGCTCCTTTTGTCCATAGGGTTCTGCTTCTGAGCCCTACCACAGAAAGCTTCATCCCAGCTAGATATTTAGGGAGCCTAGCGTCGTAGAGCTCGTCTGAGTGCCGTCGCTTCTGACTCATCACTCTCAGAGCATGGTCATGAAGAATGGTGTCCAAAGGTTCAGCAAAGCAGTGGATCAAAGAGGTGAACTGCAACAACAAGATGAAGCAGAGATTGCTTTTCTTCTGTCCCATGAGGGAGTTTGTCTGAATTTTGTGTGTTGAATATATTCTTTTTATGGTGAAGAAGTTAACCTTTCATAAGTCAAAAATGGACCCAAGTTAATTATATGGTCTCCTAAGTAGAGGTGTGTAATGATAGTGAAGAGTGAGGTGTAGCGCATGCTGCTGTTGCTTTTTGGTCCATTTTGGTGCTGAATCAATGGAAGATCAATTTGAAATTACAAAAGTTAATTTGGTAGTTGATTATATATTCATATGCATAATTTTCTTTCGAGGTCATTTAGTAGGGTGTAAACGAATCAAGTCGCTCGCGAACTATTTGGAGCTCGACTCGAAAAAAGCTCATGCAAGTTCATTTAGAGAAGCTCGATAAATAAACAAACCAACTTGAGATTAGTAGTATTCGGCTCGTTAGCTCGTGAACATGTTCGTCAAGTGATTCAGCTTGAAAAATATAAATTATTACTCTTTCCGTCTCACGAATCTTGACACGTTTGATTTCGGTACGGGAATTTAGAAGTTGTAGATTAGTGTTTTAAGATAAAAGTGGTAAAGTAGGAGAGAGAATGTAATAAAAATGATAAATTATGAGAGAGAATGTAATAATTTAATACCTTATTTGAAAATGTATCAAGATTCGTGGGACGGCCTAAAAAGAAAAACGTGTCAAGATTCGTGGGACGGAGGGAGTAGTATATACAACTTATATTTATCCACTAAAAGTAAAAATAATTGAATTAAATCTCTAATTAATTTTATTTGTCATAAGAAAATAATTAATATATTTATTATTTTAAATAAAATAATTTATTTTTAAAATAAAATAATCAATATTTTGAATATAAATATAAATTTAGAAAGTTCGTATAGGCTCGTGAGCCGCTCGTGAGCCTCAAAGTATTCGGTAAGTAGTTTGGGATTCGATTCGATACTAAACAATCGAAATTGAGCATACCACTATTCGGTTCGGCTCGGTTCGATTACACCCTTATCATTTAATGAGTTTAGCTTTTAAGAAATGGATTATATTATCTTCATAAAAAATAAAAAAAATGGATTATGTTTTTTTTTGTGGGGTTAAGGTACAAATGCCCCCCTAAACAAGACACCTCTAGAACGTATCCTCCCCATTCTCGATGTTGACCCAAATAAACCCCCAGAGTCAATAAAAATTGTACATTTAAACCCAACAAGTTAACGGCCGTCTAATGCCGTTAAGTTGCTGGGTTTAAATGCACATTTTTTTTATGGACTCTGGGGGTGTATTTGGGCCAAGGTCGAGAATGGGGGTATACCCCTTCACCCTCTCCGCAAAAACCTCCGGCACCGCCCCGCATGCCGTTCTTCCCTTTTCTTCTCTGCGACGACCTCACTTATGCCAGTGGACTTCCCTGTGCTGGATTTCCGCACAGGGAGATGTGAGAGCGCTAAGAAAGAAGCGAGCGGCGGCGGCAACTTATCCGCGCAGAGCATCGCGGCTAGGCAGAGGAGACGGAAGATCACGGTGAAGACGTAGGAGCTTGGGAAGCTGGTTTCTAACTGGCAGAGGATGAAATTGAAAATCTGATTTTGAAATTGGTTGTTCTTCTTGCTAGGTTGCGTTGAACCTTCTTCATGGAGTCCGGCGTGGGAGGGCAGATGATTCGCGTGTTTCTGGTGGTGGGCTTGGATACCGGAGTGTCATTTTTCTCGTCCCACCGCACCGACGTTGGGAGACGGAGTGTCCGTGAATGGAAAACGACCGGCGAGGAAGCATGATGTCTGGAAACGTCACAATCATTCTCTGGCGTGTCACCGAATGCGGTGGCGACGGGAATCGGAAGAAGGCGGCGACTGTTGCTTAAAAGGTGGACTCCACAAGAAAAAAAAATTAAAAATTTAAATTAACGGCGTTAGACGGCCGTTAACTTGCTGGGTTTAAGTGTACCCTTTTTATTGACTCTGGGGATTTATTTGGGCCAACATCGAGAATGAGGAGGAATACGCTCTAGGGGTGTCTTGTTTAGGGGGGCATTTGTACCTTAACCCTTTTTTTTTATAAATTAACAGTATTAAATTAAATAAAGAAATTTAAAAATCGCGTAATAGGGGACTCGAACCCAAGACCTTTTGGCCTTAGGCATCAATATTCATTTTTTACTATTTCAGTACGTCCACAAAAAATATTTTCTTTTCATTTTTAAACACAACCCACAACATAATTAACTAACGTGGAACCCAAACTCCATTCTCCCACCAAACATTTTTAATTACTACCCCACAATAACACCTTTAATTTGGGACATAAACTTTACTCACAACATAATTTACTAGTGTGATCCCACCTTCACCCCTCCATCACACATTTTTTAACATTATTCCATAATTCACCTTTAATGTAGGACTCAAACTCAACTCACAACACACCTAATATTTCTTAAAACCACCCAAAAAATTGGGGAACATTGATCGTGTACGAAGAGAGTACTTCTGTATTCGTTTTGCACACTAGAATTTTAAGTATTAATTGACCAATTCATTTATTATTTACTCACAATCCATCATATAACCAATGATGATATTTATTTTACAATGCATTTGTAATACTGTTAATATCTTAAAATAACCATTTCACTTAACAAAAAGTTAATATCAGTTACAAAAATAAAAATATATTAATTCTAATAATTTTTGTGTACATATACTATTTTACCCTTAATAAAAGTATAAATAAATAAATAAAATTAAAATATAATTGAAAAAATTAAAATAAAAAACCTAACTACTAAATTGAAATGAACTCAAACCCTACGCTACCCCACCACGACACCACCCTCAAAACAACAACGAAACTAATCCCCTTCATCTTCCCCAATGCAATCCGCCACCCCCACCCCACCCCACCCCCCACAAAAAAATTTCCTTCGTCTCTCCATTTCCATCCCACCCAGGCCTCCAATTTCCCACCCTGCCGGCCCCTTCCACATTCCTACCCCCACCTCTTCTCACCCTGCCGCCGATTCCCCCCGTTTTCCTTTTTTTTTTTTTTTTTTTTGCAAGTATAGGAAAATTACTCCGACTCCGTTTACTTAAGCTCATCAACGGAAATCTTGAGTGTTGGTGTAAAAATTAATGATGGACACGATTAGTGTCGGTGGCGACTCCGTTCGGAGGCGGCAGTGCGGGATTTAGGTAGCAGTTCGGAGAGCACAGCTGGGAATTTTGGGGCGTCGGATGAATTTCTTTATTTGAATTTTTATAATTAAAATTTAATCATCTAAAATTTAAATTATTAATAAATTCTAAAATAAAATAATAGTAAATGAGTATTTTGGTAAGAATGTTTATAATTAATATGTCATTATTTTTGTGGTTATAATTAACTTTTACTTAAGTAAAATAATTAATTTAATATTTGCCTCTTTGTAATATATATTTGTGCGGAATACCGCGATAATTCATGTACATCATACACATGATATATTTCACTAGAGCGGTAAACTCCCTACCAATGTTTTAAAAAGTTAAATTGGGAATCGATGCGTTTTTTGTAGCACCATGAGGTGTAGGAATCAATTCGAATCGAGTCGTATAAACCGATTCAAGGCGTAAGCCATTAAGAAAAATTATGGGTTCATAAATATGATAGGTTCATAACAAATAACTAATACCACAAAGTCAAAAGCTATAGTAGAATACCAACTTAACAATCATAAAGCTATATAATAATAGGTTCATAACAAAATAACTAATACCACCACAAGTTCAAAAATCAAATTATAACTAATAATCTAACTTAATCATCATCTTCTCCTCCACTTCCACCCTATTCAAGATCCTCATCTAGGGGACTTATCTACAAGTCTATGACCAATCTCATTTTCTTTCCTACATTTAAACATATAAATGTAAATAAGTAAATAATTACTCCCTCCGTCCCACGAATCTTGACACGTATTCTTTTTTGGGCCGTTCCACGAATCTTGATACATTTCCAAATAAGGTAATAATTATTACCCTCTCTCTCCTACTTTATCACTTTTATTACCTTCTCTCTTCTACTTTATCACTTTTATACTTTATTAATTACACACTTAAAACACTAATCTACAACTTCTTAATTCCGATGACGAAACCAAACGTGTCAAGATTCTTGGGACGGATGGAGTAGAACTTATAATAAGTTTACAATCAAAAGTATCTTCTAAAAGTACATTTCTTTGATACTTCACTTCTTCCCCTCTTTCTAGGTATGGAAGAACTTGTCCTCTCATCCATATGATCAGACGCAATATCAACGGAGTTAACATCATCGACATCAATATCATCTTTGTCATTTGGATTGGCTATCCACTCATCATCAGAAGCTACGTCTTCAACAACCAAAGGATCATCTTCCTCCTTTTTTAACTGCCTCTTCGAATGTTTATGCATTAACCATTTATTGTACATAATGTACACTAAGTTGTTAAGGGCCAATGTGCTTAGATGATTTCTTTTCTTTGTATGAACTTGATTGAACGTACTCCAATTAGGTTTACATGCCGAGGCCGAGCAAGTAAGGCTAAGAATTCTCTTTGCAAATGCTTTGAGATGGAGAACTTCATCTCCAAAATGTTCCCACCAATCAACTATTGAATATATAATATAATGATTAGATTAAACACAAATAAGATAGTTAAGGTAAGTAATTAATAATTAATTGATAAACTAACTACTGACCAGGTGCACGAGACGTGTATGTTGAGATAGATGCTCTCGAGCCAAATAACCCTCTCTTATTTTTGTACTCGTCAAGTTGAACATCAACTTTCAAATAAGTGTCATTATCCTTAATCATTCTTTTCATACAATTAAATAACTCCCTTTTAATCTCTACATGCTCAGAAACATTCTCACTCCATCTAAATCGCGGATTCAAATAATAAGCAGATGCATGCAAATCACGGTGTAATTGCTTCTACTACTTATCATCTACTCCCTCCGTCCGCCAAGATTATGGCAATTTGCTTGGGCACGGGATTTAATAAAATTGGTGATGATTTTGATGTAGTGGAGAAAGGGTCCCACCACTTTATGAGATGAGTGGTTGAGATTGAATTTTGAGTGGTTTTTTTGTAAATAAAAAATGTTAGTAAGGATAAAATATTAAAGAGGATGGTGGGACCATTGCCATAAAAGGAAAGTGACATAATCTTGGCGGACGCCCGATATAGTAATTGTGACATAATCTTGGCGGACGGAGGGAGTATGATTTTTCAAATCTCCTTGTAGGCGACTACTTCGTCATTCAAGTTCTTTGCTATGTTTTATTTGGCCTCATCCATAGCAGCATAGATAAATCCCATCGCCGGTGTCCTTTCACTGTCAACCACTCTCAACACATCCACAAAAGGCTTTTTGGTCTTAATAGAATAAACCACACTAGCCCAAAATGAATTATCAGCCATGATAATTTTTTTCACAACTTTTTCTTCATCCTTTTTTACCCACGCACATCCTGTCCAATCTTTCAAAACTAACATTTGTTGCAGCAGCTGTTTCAACTTAAATAGGCAGTGGTGAATCAAGTGGCAGTTGGTCGAAGAAGATCTTTCTTAGCAACTTTCTTATTAAACTCAAAATCCACTAATGGTTGTGGATGTAATTAGTCACCCTCTTTGCTTTAAGTAAAACGTTTTTGTGTTGTGGCAATTCGCCAATCTTTTCAAGCATTAGATCAATGTAATGAGCTGCACACAGAGTCCAACATAAGCTAGTCCTCTTCTCCATTAACAAACGTCTGACTACTTTGTATGCGGCTGCATTATCTGTTATCACCTGCACAACATGCTCCTCACCAATTTCTTCAACAACTTCATCAAGTGACTCAAACAGCTTATGAGCATTTTTCACAACGTCACTTGCATCAAAGTGTTCAAAAACATTGTTCCATGTTGATTGTTAACAATAAAATTGATCAGACTTCTGTTTCTCATGTTTGACCAACCATCGATAACAATGAAACTCATGTGTGCTTCCAAGTTGCTTTGATCTCATCTACAATCTCAGATATCGTCTTTACTTCTTGTTTGAGGATCCGAGTTCTCATCTCATGCATTGATGGAGGATTCAACCCTCGACCACAACCCCCAATTGAGCGCACCATACTAACGAGCAATGGACTTCTAACGCAATTAAATGGGATTGCATTCTCAAAGAAGAACCTACCAATATCTAGACAAACTCGACTATGATTCACTTTAGCCGTTGCACTTGGAGGAACTACCTTGCCATCTTCTAACTCATTTACCAAAAATCGATCCAGAGGCCTTCTGCTACCTCTCTCGACGTCGGTTGGGCAAGAATATTTGAGCAAATCAACACCAAAATAGGCTCCACCATCTACCATATCATCAAATTCTCGTTGTTTGGTGTGTTTTGATTCCTCAAATGCTTTTAAATATTCCTTCATCGAGTTCTTAATGTCATCAGGTACGCGTGATCATGGAGCCACATTCTTGTGATTGCAGGCTAAATGATCCTTGACTCTCTTTACTCCCCCCTAATTTCCTTACTACAAAATTTGCACTTCAAATATTTGTAGCCTTTCTTTGCACCTTCTGTCGGCACTTCCATTGGAGTTGCATAATTTCATGCATGGTCTTTTTGTTGCAGGCCACTCATCTTGAAGAGTCGAAGACTTCAAATAGCATAACGAAAGAATAATATTTAATAATACAGTTATTACTAAAGATTTGTGAGAACGGAAAAACGAGAATAAATAGAAATTGTAATAAAATTTTGTATGGAGCAGCAAATGTGAATTGTGATCCAAAAGCAAGAATTTTGTGTATAGCATAATTTTGTGAAAATTTGACAGATTTAAGTAGAAGAAGGCATGAAGTAGGATTTGCATGAGGCATGATCATGATTCAGAAAGCATGAACGAAGAAGTTATAGAGTAGAATTTCATCTTTAAGCAGAATTTGAGGCAAGCATGATCAGAGATTCAGAATTCAGAAAGTAGAACGAAGAACTTTACATTTTGTTGAAGAAAGTAATGTGAAGGGAAGGTTGAATCGTTGAAGCAGAGCAGGTGAAAGGCTGAAGCAGACCAAACAACACTGGCGAGAAGTAGCGAGGGGATGAAGTATGACGTCTCTGACACTCTGTTGTAGTTTCTACGTGACCAATAGTCTTACCCTTACATGTATTAGATTATTAGATATTAATTAAAATGTAGGGCTTTACTATAAATTGAGCATAAATTAATAAAGCACATGAGTAATTAGGTTAAAATTGATAAAGCCCATTCAAATTGGGCTGAAAATTCGTATTCTAATTGATGAACTGATTCCTAGGCACCGCCTCAAATAACCTCAATTAATTGAGGCGCACGATTCAATTCATTCAACTGAGGCGCCACCTCAAATGCGGTTTTCGACCTAATGGAACTAAGGACAATGGTATTTTAAAACATTGCTGCCTACTTTTATTTTATTTTTCAAAATATTGAAAATAAAAGAAAATACATGCATGATACATTGAAGTAACGTATACCAGTTGATTCAACGTTGGCCTGTAAGCTATCTGATTTCTCATCGTTCCAAGAGGCTCAAGCCTCAAACGAACTGATTCCTATGCACCGCCCCAAATAACCTCAATTAATTGAGGGGCACAATTCAATTCATTCAACTAAGACACCACCTCAAATGTGGTTTTCCACCTATCAATGGTTTTTTAAAATACTGCTGCCTACTTTTATTTTATTTTTCAAAATATTGAAAATAAAAGAAAATACATGTATGATACATTGAACTAACGTATACTAATTGATTCAACGATTGGCCTACAGAGTATTGTGCGCTTCGATTTTTACGTCGTTTTCATGTCATAATTTTCAAATAAGCTTCAATATAACTACATGTTTCATTCTCCTCCAATAGAGAACAGAAAACCTGCTTTATACTTGGAATCAAGATGTGCATCCGGTTGGTTTGATTTGGCACTAAACAAAATGAGACAATAAACAAATCCAAGAATCATACTAGTAGTAATATTTAAGAACCGAAACCTATTTTGACTTATGAAATTCTAGCAAGCCAAAAGTTTTGAAAAAGAAAATGATAAACAGAACAAACTTAGAAAATAATTGAATCAAGCTGAAAATGACGAATTATCTGTAAATCGAAAACGTTTTCACGTAAATGAAATTAGAGGTTGGATTCGTTCTCCAGTAAACTGCTGCACAGACGTAGTATTTGAGAAACAGCAAGAGTGAGATGAATATGTACATGGCTACATGAGCAGTTATACTAAGCAGCAACCATCGCAAAAACACATGGCTGATTTTCATTAACAAAATGTGCCACCAACCCTACTGGACATGTTATTTCTTGATTGTGAGCTCCGCCCTAAGATGAAGAACGCCATTGATGAAGTAAGGGCTGTCGTCAGCCATAAACGCAGTCCATGGCGTAGTGAAGAGGTTGCGGTAGCCCACGGCCTTCCCTCCCGTGAACATGTACTTCCCTTTGTACTTGCTCACAAAATCCTCGGACGGCTTCATTCTTGCTGCAAACTCGTAGTCGACGGTGAAGGCAACCGAACCCCTTCTCTTGCATACCCAGAAACAGCCCAAAGCAGTGGAAAGAGCTATTCTGATCCATGTTGCAATGCCCTGACAAGAAAAACCCTTGGCCCCCCAAGTGAAAAGCCTGTGAGTAGATCCGGCCTGACGGGAAGAGCTGTGCACATTCCTCTCGCTTGAGATCCAGGTAAACTACACACTGTTGCCGAGGTGATTCAAATTCAACTACCTTCACGGGTCGGTATTTATATGATCTTTCCACAAATCGACGGAATGAAGCATTCGTATCCTCTGCCAGAAGAGTGCGCTGCCTATAAGGAGCTTCAGCCTTGAAAAAGAGAGCGTCCAGAACAACTTTGGATGCCAATTCGGGGTCGATGTCACCACAAGTTAGGACTTTCTTTAGCTTTCTGCAAGTCATGCATGGAAAACGAACAAACCGAAGTAGACGTTTGCTCAGAATCTCTCGTCGTTCTTCCAGCTTTGCGTAATGTACTCGGGCCCACTTCAGCACAATATCATAAATGACATCCTCTGAGGCCACCTGCAGATCATCACTAGATAGAACTGCCTCAATACCAGCTAAAGGCAGGTTCATAACCTCTTCCTGATACCTGACCAAGAACAAAAATAGCATCATTGAAGCAGCGAACCTGAGGAGAAAAGAAACATTAACAAATCTAAAGATAAAACCAGATAAGGAAGAACATAGGAATGTTTGGTCGTGCTCCGCTTAGGACAACCTTAATCTCAATTCACCACCACAAATTATGAACACTACCATAAGTCATTCCCCAATACATGACGCATAATGCAACCCAATAAAAGTATTTGTTCAATGAAGTCCACAACTAAACACCGTTGCCAAAATGGATTTTTGTCTGATTTAAACAGCATAGCTACAATCATAAAGGTACCTCAAAGTAACAATTTGTTCAATCATATACGGAAACCAAATGTATGACTTTGATTCGAAATGACATGAGCAAAATAAAGCAATCAATCAAAGCAATTTGATAGCCAATTGCTGAAGGATGTTCTTCCTGTGACGGTAACATATAACTTTGGACATAGTGCTTACTTGCTTAAGTCCTTGAAGCGGTCAGCAAGGAACTGTTTGGCAGCATCTGTTAGTTGCTGAACGGTATCAGCCATTAAAACAGTTGAAGGAAGATCCAAGTAAAGCAAGGCTGATTCACAAGTCATTGGCAAGCTGCGCAGTAACCGGCTGCAATATCGCATGCATGAAGCAACCTCGAATTTATCAGCAGCCATCAGTACATCCAATAAAGCAGTTGGAGTGGTTCTTGGTAATGTATTGCTATACATAAAGTTTAGCAGATCCATGAGGGCAGCTTCTTCTGTCCACCAAAGCGGCAACCCGAACAATCTCAGTAAAATGTAATATTTTAATTTTTAAATGACACACAAGTACAAACACATACACATGAGAGGGGGGGGGGGGGGGGGGGCAGACAGGGCTTTGCCATGTAAAATCACATGTAGAAATCCATAAACATATGATGTAGAAAAAAAATATTTTCCTTGAAATGGCATGACCCCAAAATTTAGAGGTTGAGAGACGTACGTAAAATAGACCAAACTGCAACAAGAAATACCGAGCACTATTTACAGGCAAACTTAAGCTTTCACAAAATTTAGGGGTGTGCAGCTAATGCTTACCTGAGACTTGAATTCGTAAAGTTACATGTCGCTGCTCCGACTCCCTCATTCCATTTGAAAACAACTTGACATGACAACAAATAAAACATTGGTAAAGAGAAATCAATATAGAGCTGGGAAAAGCAAAAGTTCCTATTAAAAATAACTTACCTTATAGAAAAAGGGGCTCTTTGCAGCCAAAATAGGAGAGCTGATGTGTACAGTCCTAACTTGAACAGGTAAATATTCCATGCTAGATGACGGTTCATTGTCCTTAGCACTTCAGGACCTGTTGAGATTATGAAATCAACCTTTGTACATACAAAACCACACCATCCAACACTGAAATCCCCAAAAACCAATGTAATGAACTATGTTCAGTTGAGTAATTAGTGTTCGATAAGCATTCAAATGTTCTTGTGCTACTGCACTAGATGAAATACTTGCGTTGGATTTTGAGATAATTAGGGAATAAATTTCAAAACAGCAAGTTAGATGCCATAAGCACCTGCAGGACAGCACGTATCAGCCTCACTGGGTTGGTTCACGGTCATTTCTGCACCCACAGGTGACTCCTCAATCATTGCAACAGCTTCCTCTTGATTTTCATAAGTAACACCATCTTCCAATTCCGGCATATTGTTATTCAAGATTCTGCTCTTCACTTTGTTCTGCCAGGTCTACACATTCCAAAACACAAAACGCAAACTAAGCAACCTTAAGCCTTCAAAGGGAAGACATATTTGTAATGCATGTGTTTAGTCACATAAGCCTTTCAATAAGATGATTTCTAGTCACTCTAGGAGGACCAATCAGCAAAAGGGAAGTAACAGAAGTACGTCTCCATGCCTAAAGCAAGCAAAATATCATCCACTATCATTTTATGCCAAACAACCTAATACATAAATCAAGATGTTGACGTTTGAATGGCCTCCCAGCTGTCCAAGAAGGCAGGGAGAGAAAAGCTCAGATGATAATGAAGATTCACAAGTATCATCAATACAACTAAGACAAGGGAAGTGCCGATGCTGAGAAGAATTAGATAAACAGTTACCAATGGTAGAAAAGGGAAGCCAAGTAAAAGATCACCACAGCAAAACCACAATCATCAAACCAAATAGCATTTCCCCTCTTACACTATCTACTCTACTCACTCAATTATCAAGACATCAAAACTCAAATCGAGGGACAGTACAATAAGCATTTTACATTCAAGACACCCATATGTGTTATCTCCAAATACAACTATTTTGACAATAGGCTGGAAGGCCAAAAACTGGATGACATACTCCCTTTGAAGCTA